>NW_024609884.1:42176678-42311061 GCF_016920785.2 Ixodes scapularis
GAAACGTGTGAGGTTGTTGTAAAACGCTTGTACAATGTTGGGTAAAAGCACATTCGGCTCGTCTGAATCGTCCACCACAAACATAAATATGGTTAAAAGCTCAGATTTTTAACTTGAATGTATCAACAAATGAAACCATGCTTCGCTTGGTTTCTTCTCCTGTTGCCCTTCCATAACGACATACACACTCGTATGTTGACTACTAATGGGTTAGATAAAAAAAAAACCTCTGCTGGATTTAACTAAATATAGTAATTAGCAAAGTACAAATGTAACGTATATGTAACGATACGTTCCATTTTTTTTTACTGTAACGGGAACGAGTTCCTTTTTCACAGATGTAACTTGTAACGGGAACGCGTTCCGAAAATCGGAAGGAACGAGGAACGAGCTTTCGTTCCTTTTTTTGAGGAACGTGTACAACATTGGTGTAAGGCTGCACCCTTTTTTTTTCAGTGTACGGCGTGGTATGCCCTGGCATACTAAGGTATGGAACCGGCTGCCGCCTTGTGACAATACATAATCTGGCAGTCCTTTCCAACTTCCTTTCAGAGGAACATATCCGGGTACATTGTTTTCGTGCAGCCCCAGCCTGTATGCCACTGGGCCAGTGCATGCGGCTGCACCCTACACGTTGGACCCAGGAGCAACCGCGAGACACGTGCATGAAAAAAAAAAAGGACAGTGGGATGGGGGAACCGACCTTGGGGGAAGGTACCACGCTGAACGTGTTCATGATCCTGTCCGGGTACTCCTCTCGGATCTTGGAGATGAGCAGGGTGCCCATGCCCGAGCCGGTACCACCACCCAAGGAGTGGGTCATCTGGAAGCCCTGCAGGCAGTCACAGCCCTCTGCCTCCTTGCGCACCACGTCCAGGACCGAGTCCACCAGCTCCGCACCCTCCGTGTAGTGACCCTTGGCCCAGTTGCTGCCGGCACCACTCTGGCCTGTACAGACCCAGCACCTCGTTAGACAACGACAAGATGGCCCACAACCTCCGGTACAACTATGCAGAAACGAACAACCAAGGTTTTATGCAACATGCACTCAAACAGCTGTAGTCACCGAGAGCTTAAAGGCCGAAGAGAAACCAGAAAGGAGAAAACTCGGCCCTCAATTCCTCCATTTTATTCGAAAAAGAGGGGGGAGGGAGGGGGGGGGGCTCCTTGTTATGGAGTAGCCCAGAGACCGACTCATGTGGGGAGAAGAGTGCGAGAGAATGGCGAGGACACTGGGGACGGGCGATGACTGCGGATTTGGAGGGGGCACTGGGATTTGCAGACATGGACGGATTAATGGATAGGGAAAGAATTGCGGTAACTAAAAGGAGATCGGAAGATTGGTGGAAAAGTTCTAGGGGTGAAAATACAGATGAAAAAACCCAATCGGAACACTAAAAGGGGGCGGGGGGGGGGGGGGGGGGGGGATGTGTTAAAACAAAATTTATACACATTTAAAAAAAAAGATGACGAAATGTTAGGCTAGGGAGCGCAAGCTGCCGCCCGTTACAAAGGTTATATTTATTACCATCCATCCATAGAATGATGTCACGTGCTCTGCTTCGACGCACTTATTGGGTCGCGGCCTCTGCAGTTCGCCAAGTTATCGTGGAACGGAGTACTACAGTAAACAGAACGCGAACGAGAGGCAAGATCGCAAGATGGCGGACGGGCGAAACCGGATCCAGAAACACCGAGACTGCTACCATTGTTTAAATTTATGTTAACATTCACGCAAAAGAAAGTCTTATTTTATTGTAAAAAAAAAAAAAAACCATTACTGAAAAAAAAAAAAAAGCTGACTTATCGGAAAATTCAAGAGTCTTCAAGCATGCTAGAAATTCCAAAGCTTCCAATGTCAGGAAAATGCAGCTTCCAAATTCATAGGTTTTTAAGGTCCTGTGCGAACCCCGCGGATAGCACGTGCTTCGCCCTCCTACCAGAAAGTGGAAGTTTCTCACCAAACACAAAGTTGTCTGGCTTGAAAAGCTGGCCAAAGGGTCCAGACCGTACGGTGTCCATGGTTCCCGGCTCAAGGTCGACCAGTATAGCACGCGGCACATACCTGCCACCTTCGAGGTAAGGAAGGAACCACATTTGATTGGAAACTCGCAGACTTAAATGGCGGGTGCATGAAAACCATGTGAAATGTCGCAGCAACATTACAACACACTATCAATGATTTTACCTAATTGATGAGAGATGTAACGTGAGAATCGAAACAGAAACGCACCTAGAGATGAAAGCATTAAATTTCAGAGAGTAGAAAAATACGAGTTACCTAACAGTTATTTACTTGATCAGACAGGACCCAAATAAAATTTACAGTACCCCAGGATGGGGGGGTAAGAGACTGGACGAACAAAGCAAAGCCTTTTGGAGCTTTATGTTGACCGGCCCCTTTTTTCCCCCGCTCCTGGGTTACCATGTCAGTATTGAACCTGCTCGCATGCACACCTGCCTTCAGTTAACTACTGTCACCACTGATACAACGCACCAGGTTCTTTACGTGAATCACCAATTCAGTATACTTATTTATTTATTTTTAAACGCCCAAAGTGAGGAGACAACGTAGTACCGGAGGCCTCGTTGTAGTACACATTGATTCTCTCCAGCTGGAGGTTCGAATCACCGTGATAGCTGCCGGTTGAATCGATGCCGTGCTCGTCGGAGATCACATCCCAAAACTGCAGGAAAAGAACAAAATACCAGAGCTAATGAACTTCCCGAAATCCTACAACGGCAGCGCAGGGTTCACGGGTCGAGGTTATTCCGGGCACGAGTGAACGCCGGTCCCAACAAGACGCGAAAAGAGGCAGTGCACATTTTAGGCCCAAAAAGGGACTTCCCTAAAACCTGGCTTTTCGGCGCCCAGAAACGAAAGGAAGTCGCTCGAAAAACGGTGGCCGTTTTCAGAGGCGACGAGACTGCCTAAAATGGCGCGCCGATGGAACACGCGATAGTGGCGAGCGAGGCGGGCCGGCTACGTGGGCCGGATAAAAAAAAAAAAAAAAAATGTCCAACAATGAACAGGCAAAGAGCAGCTTACGTGTCACACATTGCGACAGGGCAGGGCAGACAAAAAGTTAAATAAAAAAAAAAAGATTTGGTTCATGGCGGCAGAAGCGGAGAACAAAAGGAACCCACACGTAGAATGAACGTCGGACCAAATGTGTTACTGCATGGAACGAATGAGGTTATTAATGAAGACGCCCTGTACAGGTAAAGTCGGTATTGGACACGCCTAGTTAAGCAAAATGTCGAATTATGTCACATAAACGCTACAAATGTGAAGGAAATAATACGCGGCCCGCATCCCAAAACACTTGTGGAGCTCCGTATTTTAAAAATGGGGCAACTAGCAACTCCACAGTTGATTAGGCCTAACAACTGCCAGAGTTGGAAGTCAGAGCACCAGCGAAACGGTTTGCAATATAAATTAAAATGACGAACGCAGCTTTCATACCTTTGCTCCGATCTGGTTGCCGCACTGGCCAACCTGCATATGTACGATTTCACGCATTATTCCTTTTGAAGGGATAAACTGTTGATGGAGCAAAATAACGACCACACCGCTTCCAGGTCAGCAACTACAACGCAGAAAAAAAAAAGCGCTCCCTATAGTGCTGTTCATAAACTGCTCTAACTACGATCGCCCCAGAGTGCCACGGGGCTGGTGAAATATATGCGCATGCGCCATTAGGTCGCCATGTGGACGAGGCGATTCTTTGCTATTTAATTTGCCTTTTTTAAGAACGTGAAGTCTGGTGATAGGGTTGTACGTTCGAACCGAATAGCGCTGCGTCATTCATAACCTAGTTGGTGCAAGGGAAGCCGAGACGGCCGGTTCATTCAACAGTGCAGAAGTCAGGGATGACGCTACGCTATTCGATTGGAACCACTATTTGCACACCCCGACTAAAAAAAGAAGTTTTGACATCTATGACGTCACATTTGTAAAATGTCAAAATAGGAGCTTTGTTATTTTGACGTCCCCCGTCCATGCAGCTCGCAGTCAACGGGACTCCTTTTTTGGAGGTGCAATGGGGGACAGCGGGGCTTGTAACGCCGGCGGGGCGCCGCGAAGCGGCGTTTGTGGCTGGGCAAGGTGGGTTCATACGCTCTAATGAGCCTCCTGCAGACTGTCCCCGCGAAGCGAGGGTTAACACGCTCCCCAATGCATCTACCGTCCCACGCTGCGTCTCCGAAAAGGGGTAGTCAACGTTACTAAGTCGTAGCAGTAGCCAGTGGCAGCCGCGTCGCCTTTCTGTGCTGTTTATCTTCCGACGGTGTTGTGGGTGTTCACGTGTCTCTGTCGCATGCCCAAATGGCCAAGACTTTTGGGTCCTACTTGGCACTGGAAATGTCTTATAACCCTGTTACACGGGCACCCCTAACCGCGGTTAACTCAGCTTTTCCTGCTGTTACGTGGCACGAAAGCTACCTCTCTATAGACCCTTTTTGAAAGTCACGTGCCGATTATTAGAAGGTCAGGACCGCTGCATAATGGCAGAACAACTGACATCCTGGAGGTGCAAGTCATTTCCTAAAATAGCGAACGTCAGAACGCGGCAACAATAGGAGCCGGCGAGTCAGTCAAACAGCGTCGGACGTGCAACGTCACTGCGCTCATCACAGTTTCTGTGGGTGTTTTTTTTTTTCCCCACTCCAGCCAGACGCATAAAGTGTGCCGTGACATTGCGGTTTTAGTCCGACATTGTGCAGGGATTCCCAGCTGCCGAAGACAACACAGATTTAATAAAGTCATTGGGTTTCAGAGACAGCGAAGGGAGAGTGGATTTCAAGACTGTAGAGATTACCAGGCAAAGATTAAGTGAATGGTGGCAGAAAGCGAGAGAAAACTAGGTATTTACTGATGGCAAGGGGGTTTTATAGCCCCACGTCTTTTGCAGTGCTGAGTGAATATAGATTTCACATTTAAATATTCTAAGTTTAAATGGTAAAACAAAATGGCTAGGTGGCATAAGCTACCACCCGATCCAAAGGGCTCAGCTGGATTCATCCATCCAGCCATCCATCCATATACTCTTGGACAGCTATAGATCCATTTCGAAATTCTGCCCTCTCTTGGAAACTATGGAATCCCTGCACAATGGCGGACGAAAACCACAATGTCACGGCACACTTAAAGGGACACTGACAGGGTATTTATGCTCGCCGAGGTTTTTAGTTGTACGTGACATATGAGTGCTCAACTACCCAGAACAGAATTTGCGGCTCGAAATTCGGTTTCTTTCCGCCCCAAAACCGCCGATCAAGAACTGGCCGGTTCGAGTCTCGCTCACTCTCTTTTTCGCGGTCACGGGCCGTTTTCTAAGGTATCGATGCGACCACCAAATTTAATCAAAGTCGTTGGTCACTGAAGGCAGACACTCAGTATTAAAAATAGAAAAAAATATGAAACCCATTTTTTGTGGCTTCTAAAAAGCTGTAAATACGTTGATTGAAAAAAAAAAGTTCCACAGACAACCGGAAGCATTCTGTGCGTTCGTCGTTTCGCGTATCGTGGGAGTCGGGACTCGCGGGGACGGCGAGGGTAGCGGACGACGGGCGTGGGACCTCTATTTCAGAACTGTCGTTCGCGGTACCGGCGAATTCTGTCTGCCTTTAAAAGAGAAATTTGGGACTGAACAAAAGAATTGGTATTCATCCCGTACGACACGCCCGGCCACCAAGCCGATTTGCACGAAGACGTCGCCGAGCCGTCGCTCCCTTCTCGTGGCTGAAGACATCGCTCGCGCAAACGTCAAGCACGACGGGTCTACTTCGAGTTGAATATGCACGCGTACGATTTCTTTACTAGGTGCGAATGTCCCCAAGGCGTGGTGCTTCCCGACTTCGACCCGGGAGTGCTTTTGCTAAAGAAAAATCGGCAGCAAACTTTCCAACTTACAGTTTACCGGCTGAATTATTACTAAGGAACGAGATCCACCGGTGAAGAGATGCTCCAGTAGCTCAGTGGGAAAAACGTCCGGTTCACACGCGGTAGGACCGGGTTCGATCCCCCGTGAAGCTTTTTTTTTTTTTTTTTCAAACATTTTTTGATGTTTACATATCCTTTTTCTTTTTTTACAATCATCACTGAAGAACCAAAAAAAAGTGTTGTGGACGATACTTCGCTGAATTAAATGGTATGGGATTTCCGTTTTGACACCTGCGAACTCAATGTAATCACTTTCCACAAAATGCAAAGAGCGTATAAATCAGGTACCGTCCGCTTTCCGAGGTGCCCGTATATGTTCTACAGGAATTGCAGCCAGCCATCGGTCCCGATCCCGTTGATCTTTCGGAAACTCTGTCGCACAATGCCACTTTTTTTCGGATGCAGGACATGTGAGCCAGCTCTTCACGCAACATCTTGGGTGTATTCTTTTCGGAGCCGATCATGGAAATTCACCACGGGCACTCACTACTCATCTCCAACTCCTCAATGTACAAAACGACTCATCTTGGAGTACAGAATAACGAGCGGAACAAACATAACTGCAAAAAAATCGCACGGCGAGCAGTTCCCGCACGCCGCATCGCACGCCGCATGTCGTGTCGTCTGCTACGGAGAGGAAAAAAAAAACAAAAAAACAAAAAACGCACGGTCGGGTGTAGCCACGTGACTTCCGCCACTCGCACCTCTTCTGCCTCTTCTCTCCACTTCTCCGACCTCCGTCGGGTTTCGGTTTCGGTTTCGAGCAGTTGCGTCTTTTGGCTTTATTAAAAAAATACGCTACTCTGTTGCAAAATATTAATTGGGTAGTCCTCCGACACCATAATTAAGCGCCTGGCAAAAAATAAAAAAAAAAAATTTTGGGGGGTGTCAGTGTTTCTTTAATGCGTTTGCTTGGAGTGAAGGAAAAACACACCCACAGAAAAAGGCGACGAGCGCATTGATGGTGCATTTTCGACGCTGTTGGATTGGCTCGTCGGCTCCTAGCGTTGGCCGCGCTCCGCCGTTTGCTATCTTATGGAATGTCTTGCACGATCTACGATGTCAGTTGTTCCGCCATTGTGCAGTGGTTCCGACCTTCTAATAATCGGCACGTTACCTTCGAAAGGGGTCTATATAACCACTTTCCGCCTGGTGCAATGTTGTTACAAGTAAGAATAGCAGATGATTTTAGAACGAAAAATAATCGTTTAATAAGGCGAACTTGTGCCTAAAGACTTAAAGATAAAGGTGCCACGCATCTTGCGTCGGCGCCGGAAGGGTGACTAACCCGAGGCAGCGCGTTACCGCAACTTTCATACATGCCGCAAGTTCAGGAATGTTCTGAACAAGGACACTCGATGACAGCCATCAATGAACTGGGATTTCTTTGAAGAGTACAGAATTAATAGAATAACGATCCGGGCCGAGCAGGATTCAAACCCAAGTCATCTGCGTGAACGCTGCATGCATCAGACACCACCAAAAGCGCCATTTTTGTTTATTTAGTGTCAAAATCACCACCATGGTGTTCGTCTTGTTTATGTAGATGTTCTATCATCGCGGAACCAATCATAAAGAAAAATCGCCCACTGACTTACGCTTTTGACGATGCTTCAATGATCCCATTAGCTCGTAGCGTTGGCTACGTCTCCCCCACCCTCCGTTAGTGTGATTCTGAACCGACAGACGGCGATGGGATCGGCTTCCAGACCTGCACATCAATGCAATAAATCGTGTGTTGGTGCTTCGATACTGTGTGAATTTTTTCTATATCCTTAAATCGATATCGCTGGTCCTTCGCTTGTTTTTCTTTCCGCGAGCTTTCTATAGAACACGCACGGCTGCACAGGTTCTCGTGCAAAGGAAGCAGTTGCGGGCACTCTTAGAAAAAAAAGAAAAAAACGTCTTTATAGTCTTTCCGAAAGGGAGGACCGCTCTTGTAATCTATGTTCCTTCAGAAAACTGGAAACTTTCGTCCTGAAAGCAGAGGAGCAAAGTTACTCCGTCGCATCTCATTATGGTGGCCCCGAATCGAGCAGATCGAGCTCAATAAGGCTTAATGAGAACGCTGCGTCTAATGTACGGGGCGAGAGGAGCAGCAAATAAAAGTGTAACACGAGCTTTCCGCGAACTGTATTTATTTCCGAATGCAGCTTTCCCCGCAGGCAAAGAAACTTGCGTTTTGAAAGCAGTCACTCAGTCTTCTCGTCGTCAGCACTGCGATGTTAAACGGAGACGACCGATACTTAGTTATCGATGAAGAAAGAATAAACAATTAACACTGGGACAACACAACCACGTCTTTCCAAGTGGAAAGGTGTGGTTGTGTTGTCCCAGTGCTAATTGTTTATTCTTTCTTCACCCATCACTTGAACCAACACTCTCTTCTCCCAAGGATACCCAGTTACTTCGCGCACTTTACGTCTCACTTTTGCTATTCCTCGAGCCACAATTCCTTCGTCAACCGCACATCACGGAGGAGTGGTAAACCATTCGCAAAACCAAAAGCCGCTCTCAAACGAGCAAATTCGAAGCAGCCGACTTCGTTCATTGTTGCACGGTACCGCGAAGCGTGAAAGAAGGTTAAATCGCTCGCCACAAGATGGCAGGGTCAAGCAGAGCAGTTGCCAGTAGCGAGGTTAGGTGGCGCTAAATACCCCGCAATTCATGTGCTACAAAATTATTTTGATTTGCTCACGCCACCATTGCGCTTCGGGCCCCTTCGGGCACCTTTATTATAAACACATGTAGATACATTACGTATACTACAAGCTCCAGCTCAACATATCCATGAAGCGCGTACACCATACACGGCACATATTAAACATCAATACAACAGCACACTAAGGCGATTATTACTTCCGAGCTCTACGTTTCCGCATTTATACTCGTCATCTTGAGGTGACGGATTTTTTCGGTCGCCACCTAAGCAATAAATAATATTCCCAGCATGTTGATTATTTTTCATTAATGTCATACCTTTGAGATTATTTTGAAGGGCTCAGGGATGATACTCTCAGGAGAAAGTAAACGCACATGCAATTTGTAGGAAGCAAGCCTTGCCATCTTCGTTGGCAGCGTCTCCAGCGCTCCTCATCAGGGTCTTTGGGAGGGTGTCACTGTCTGCCACGTCGGGTTCCCATGGCAGAAGTAGGTTTGTGAAGCCTCGTTCACCAGCTCGTGGGTCCGCTCGTTGCCGGGGGTGCCCGTCGTGTCCCGAGATCCATCGTATCGTTACGGCGGTCCCTGCGTCTCCTTGTAGGGTCGTGCAAGTCTTCTTAATGGCGTGGCCGGCGCTGTCTCGTTGGCAGTCTTAAGTAGTATCGCGATACTTGTTTCGCCATACTGTAACTCGTTACATTTTTTTAGTAACATTCAACTGTAACTCGATACATCTTTTTGCAGTAACTGTAACGATAACTTAAATACTTTTTTGAAAAAGTGACCAAAAAATATCGGCAAAGATACAGATACTTTTTGCGTAGAAAAATTACCCTGTTTTGCGAACACTACAGCAGGTTCGACCATGTGCGGACGTTGGGCCCCCCATTAGACACGACAAAATAAAACAACTCAAAATTGTTTTTTTTATCAGAGCAAAGTGCCAAAGCAGAGGGCAGGCGTTTTTATACTTTTGTTTCTCCTTTTTCATGGCGCGGAAAATCGCATTTAGCATTTGCTTTATTTCCACCTTTTTGCGGGTCTCGCCCCGCCTTCACCTTTTCCGGCCTCATCGAACAGCCCCGTCTCTTCAGCCAGGCGACAGAGCCACCTCGCGGAAACACGCGACGCGTAGACACCTAACGGTTAACTGTTTAACGCCGAACGAGAGCCTCTTTCGCCGGTCCCGCCGCAGTCGCAGGAATAGCTTTCTCTGCGAAAGCGCGTTGCCGCAAGGAAAGACACTGAATGACAGGGAGCCACAGGCAATGTTTTTACTGGTCGACTTGCCCTTTCCCAAAGGCCGTGAGCCCGTGATCTACGGTGCAGTCTTTTGTTCTGCGTTGCATAGGAGAAATTAAAAATAAAACCGTAACGCACTTCAAGACAACTTTGTGGGGTTTTTATTCACTCCTTTCTTTACCTTGTTTGATACTAACGGTCTATTCCACTTTATACAGTTGCAAATGGTTTAGACTTCTACTCTCCTCCCTACTATTGTAATTGACCCGTTTGTTCATCGGCATCCCCTTTTCCTGTCAGCTGAGGAAGAGGAATAAGAGTCCTCTTAAGAGAAAGAGGAAGGGATAGTGAATGTCGCAAGAAGGAAAATATTTCGATTGCAATCAACCGTTATCGTTCAAACGAGAGGCTGTCATGGGTGACGAACGGCAGGTGTTACCTTGGCCCGACTATGAACTGCACTTTGACCTTGTTGAGTATAAGGGCGATAACTTCACCGTTCGCTGCAAACACTGCAAAAGAGTATACGCAGCTGGGAGCTCCTCTTCCTCCAACCTTTACAAGCACCTCGGGGTGAGTTTTGAGTTTCATTTTTGGACATTTCCGCTAGGCATGGAGACGGAACGATGGAAGGCTGAAACCTCGACAGCGCTCTTCAGTGTCAACGACTTTCCCATAGTTAGAAAATCTTTTTACGCCTCAATACTGCGCTGCCGTCCAACGCATCTGTTGACGCCTCTTTAGCAAGAATAAGGATGTGCATCAAAAGCGGAAACTTAAGTGATGACAACTTCGAAAATTATTTGCGGCTGCGTTACATTAACGAAATATTTTACTGTTCATCCTGGTATCGAAGCAGCAAACGCCTTGATTCAACAAAGTAGTGCGACGGTAATAATATATATCTCAAAAAGTGAAATAAACGTTTTCTGAGAGTTCCAAATGAATATAAATCGTAGACATCATGTGTTGTCATCAAAGTCTCCATAGTTAAATTTAAAAAAAAACACGAAAATATCTTGAAAGTAACTAAGTTACTATGACAAAGTAACTGTAACTGTAACGCGTTACATTTATATTTAAGTAACTGTAATTGTAACTTAAATACATTTTTGACGAACTACCTGTAACTGTAACTAGTCACTTTTTAAAAGCAACTTACCCAAGACGGCTAGTTGGCGGACGGATAAGGCGCTTAAGGGACTGTAAAGCCCCCTCGGTGTGATTGTCTGTCGCCAGTGAATATCATCTAGGGACTTCACCTCAGTGCAGTCCGTGAACAGGTGGATTTGTATAATTTTCAGCTGATCTTTCTTAAGCTTTGATAACGATACGCATTACATCACCGACTGTGTTTGCGCCCGCATTGTATCGTTATCAGAGCGCAAACACGATCTATTGAAACCTTGCACCGAGTAAATATAATAAAACTATCGATAATATGCAATCGTTGGATAATTGTCGGTACAAGTCACAGCCAAACTATCGATACAGCTGTGGCCGAGTACCGTATGCACTATCGATGACTCTATCGATGGTCGACTACCGCAAAACTATCGAATGCGTCCTATTGGCACTCTATCATTGAAAATATTGATACTGTACCATTGATAATAGACCTTAGTAAAGCTAGTAATAGTAATTGAAAAGTCAATTAAGAACGCCAAAGGCACCACAGAAAATATTTTCAAGCTCATAAGATTTCGCGACTGGAAGCTTCAGCATGCTTATCAAGCAACAATAAAAAATATAAAAAAACTATAGAAAAGCGATACAAATACGGCTGTAAAAATAACGACACTAAATCAACGAGAAGCTATCAACTAGGGACGCCGCGAACCACCCTAGGTTCGAATTCGAAAGGTTTCGGTATTTTCGAACCGAGCTGACGTTCGAATTCGAAAGGTTTCGATATTTCCAACCGTACGGAGGTTCGATTTTGAAAAATCGCAACTTTCAAAAATCGTGGAGTTTCGAATTCGAAAATTTCGAAGCTTTCACGGTTTCTAAAGGTTCGGGTTGGATTATTTCGAATATCTTTTTTACTTGAGGGTCGAGAAATTCGAAAATTTCGAACTTTCCTAACTTGAAATTCGTTGCGTGTCGAATTTTCATACAAATAAAGTTGGAAAAAAGTCGAAGAGTTCGAATTTCTACATAAAGTTCGAAAAGTTCGAAAGTTTCGATTCTCTTAATGGGCTAAATTCGAAAAAAAAAAAAAAAACTTCTAAGGTTTTGAATTTTTCAAGTCCAAGTGCGCAAAGTTCAAAGACCGGTTTTCATGTTCCTGCACCCCCCCAGTTTCAGTTTCAAATAACATTTTCACGCCTCACTGGTTTTCACCAAATCAGGTTTAGAAAAGTTCGGGTATGATATTTAGACTGCGCAAAGTTGGTCAGGCAATTAAATGAGACGACGAGTGTCCCGGATGTGCTGGAATATTTGCCAGTGCAGAGTGACGTGTGACCTTAGATCAGTAATTGTAACCATAGGCGTGCGCAGGATTTTTCATTAGGGGGGCGAGGTTTCCCCAAAGCGCCCTCGCCGCTCCCCCCCCCCCCCCCCCCCCGCCCCCCCCCCCCCCCCCCGCTTTCTATTAACGCACTCCCACTGATGTCCTTACGCTCATATTGTAGTGCTGAGACGAGATATGTTTATGAAACATTTATTTCAACAATATTGAATTGTAACATATACAAAATATTATTAAGCAGTAGGTTTCACTTTCTTGTGAAACGTCCGCGAAGAAAGGCAGTCCCTGTCCAGCTGAGGCGTCAGTGACACAACGCGCATACAAAGCATTTTCATTCTTTCTAAACCAGAGAAAGATACGACACATATGCCATCTCTAACAGCACAGAATATTTAAAAATATTGCCTCAACGTGACTCTGCTAGTATGGAAAATATAGTATACATACAGGGCAAACGCATGGGTGCACCTACACATGACGAAAGCTGTCATATGGCGTCTGCAACGTTCATGCAGAGGACGAAAAACGCCACCCAGTACACAACGTAATAGCAAAGCTTAAAAGCACGAGAATATACCGCAGATTAAAAATACGACAAACAGCAAGTTACAATATTTAGTAAGTATTGAAGATAAACGCTATGACATGCCATTTTTTGTCTTCTGAGCATCCAAATGTACAGTTGATAATCTTACTTTCCGGCGCTTGATAGAAACATGTAATAGAAACAACAAGATAACAAGCACGCATTATGTCATGCTCAACAAACATTATACAAACTAATGGGTATGTTATGTGGTGGTAAAAATATTTTATGACCAGAATTCTAAAAATGTGTAGCACGTGGGAGATATAGTACTTTTCACCAACCGTGAAAAGTCTAAAGCAAAATTTTACGCGATTTTGTCGCGAACTGTTCGATGACTGACTGCGTCGCGGCGTATTTTTATGGTTGTTTTTTATTTGCGCGCACTAGAGGGAGGGAACTTTGGCGTCGGTGTTTTATGCCGTCGAAAAAGAAACCATGGGCCTCCTGCGCTGCCCAGAGGATGCTGCGAATGGGACTTGTTAGGACTTGTTTTGGGTAGTACAATATTTAGCGTCTCAGACTGTCGGCATGCAGAAGCGTACCTGCTCTGGTGCGGAGCGCGAGATCACGATGAAAATACAAAAACAGAACAAAAGTTCGAAAGCCGTCAAAGCTAAGACGCTGAGAGCGTGAGCCAAGAGCATAGAGTTATTATAATGTACGCTAGAGGTTCAACTGGCGCTAGTGTGCTGCTGCAAATTGAAGCAGACAGCAACCAGTCGGAACATGACTTCCGGTAATGCTTTTCTATGGGAAAAAGCGAGTGCATTTTCTCGCTGCGCTCGATTACAAGAGCAATTATCACAAATATTTCGTACGTACTAGGCACATTGGAACATTTCTCAGTCACGCAGACGAAATAATTGGTCAGTTACGGCGTTTTTATTTAAAATTCGTGGCATGAAAAACGGTGCTAAAACCGTTTCGTACATGTATTTGTGTGCACTGCCGGACACTGTTAGCGCGAACACGGCGTCGGCGCTTTCCGCCATGGGGATATACGTGTCAAACGAACGAAGGACATGTGGAAAACCAAGAGAGACGGCAAAAACTACGCAGTGACACTGGATAAGTAACTCCTTGCGCATGCAGGCGATCAAAATAAATTGAAAGCCACGTAATATAGTCCGATTTGCAATAAATAAGTACTGCTTTATTTTTTCTGCACGTGAATATGTGCGAAGATGCATGTTCTGGGTTCAAATCATCAACAACACGCTCCAAATCTTTACAAATAGGGAAAGGTCAGAGAACAGGTGCCCGATAAAAACTGCCTGACATAAAAAATAATAAATAGACACACCTTTCGTAGCCCACGTGCTTTATTTTTTTACATTCGAATGTTCTTTAACCGATCGTAAAGATGCACGACGGAGTCATATTCATAGAGTGAAAGGACGGGCATATTAGCAATATATAACAGGCACCAGAATGCTAGCGAACCTTGAACACACTCTACATTCCTTTCGATCGTTAGTTAGCTCAGAATCGTCGCTCGTTTTTACATACCTGCCATGGAACAGAGGTTTGGCCCTGAAATATAGCGAAGCGTAACATCGTTCAATGGCAAAGAAAAATGCTGCAATTAAAGCAATTACACTTTTACAATATTAATAAAGGTACATACTATCCGGTACAACCGAAATAATAAAAGTTATTTATGTTATTTTCCGGCGAAGAGACAAAATGCACGCGCGTTTTCCCATGGGAATGCACAGGAGCACCGCAAAAGTTGACTGGTTGCTGTCTGCTTCAATTTGCCTCCCGGAAGTCGCATAGACACTAGCGCCAGTTGAAACTCTAGCGTACATTATAATAACTCTATGTCCAAGATATTCCGTTTCATGCGTTTCAAAGTAGACATCAAAAAGAAAGAAAAAATAAAAGCGTCGCGATACAGGTGTTGTGACGTCACCACCCAGAGGTAAGAGACGCGTGCGCAAGCGGTGGTGTCATGAATTTGGCCTTTTCGATTCTCTTGCAACGTTGAGTTTGGCCGATTTCTGGCGTCCAACGGTGTTTTTTCGCTCTTTAGCACCACATAGAATTGAAAAAGCTCGACCAACGTGCCATAAGTAGGGCTACGCTCAATCAGGTGAGCTTGTATACCCAAAATGAGGGCGCTACAGTTTGTTCAAAGCTTCAGCGCAAGAGGCCTATGCCGCCAGCGCCATCGCGCCTTGAGTCGGGCCAACTTTGCGCCCCCCCCCCCCCTAGATGATTAGAGGGGGCGGCCGCCCCCCCCCCTGCCCCCCCCCCCCCCCCCTGTGCGCACGCCTATGATTGTGAAAACCAACCCGGGAGGGTCATTAACGTGCATCACGAAGTAGTGATCACACGAACACACTGTTTAACGGTACTCATCCAGTTCGAAACGGCCTGGGGCAGGCAGGTGGTTGTGGCTCAGAAAAACCTTGAAGCGATCTGGCAAACTTCCTCCCTATCCCCCTGCACGCTGGTAGTAATCCGATCGAACGCCGCCCGAGTGACGCTAGCATATAGTAAGTTTAGTTTGTACATGATGCAAAATCCTGAGACTGAAAATGAAATTTGAAAGAAAAAGTGTAAGAAGACAGAAAAAAGGGGACAGGACAACGCCTCAAACTCAGCTCTGGGAATGAAATTTTAAAGAAAAAGTGTAAGAAGACAGAAGAAAGGGGACAGGACAACGTCTCAAACTCAGCTCAGGACAACGTCTCAAACTCAAGTCAGCTGAAAACTCAGTTCAAGACAACGTCTCAAACTCAACTCAGCTGAGTTCGAGATGTTCTCCTGTCCCCTTTTTTCTTTCTTCTTACACTATTTCTTGCGAATTTCATTCCCAGTCTCGGGATTTTGCATCATGTTCAACATACACCAGCTCGCCTGCACCTTGACAATTTTTAGTCTGTAACTGCTTTGGAGGTTTATTTCCCGGGACGGAAGAAACGCCGAGCAAAAATCACAGAAGCTGACGCAACTTGAGGTCGAGGAGTGTTCTACCGTACCAGTGGCGTCGGAAGAGGAAAAACTTGGGGGAAGAAGAGAGGAAGGCTCCAATCTCTCCCCCTCCCCCTCTCCCCCCCCCTTCCCCATACATTTCGGACTGTTAAAGAAAACAATACGGGGGAAAGGGCATGGCCGAGCTTATTTTAATCTGAAATTATTTATGCATAGGTATAGCGACTGTCGCTCCTTACTGCATAAAAGATCGCGTAGATAGTCATTGTTAGAAACTCGTTGTCAGAAAGCACTACTCGTCACATGCTCGGTGGTTCCTAAGTTCAAAACTATGTCTTTTCGACCTAAATAACTGTGCCATTGGTAAAAATAATAAATAAATTAACATAACAATAAATGCAAAATTAAAAAGCTGGAGAGAGAAAAAAAAATATCAAGAACCCGCCGGAAGTGTTGTATTCTTGCATTTTCAGAGCCCCAGAACTACGAAACAAGCTTCTCCTACCCAAATCTGTACAGGCTAAAAGAAACACGTCCCACGAACGTAAAATAAGAAAAGAAAATTATGACGTGCTGAACTTGAAAAATTTTAGAAATCTTCCTTCATGAGTTAATGTATTCCTCAACGTGAAAAAGACAATAATACGTTATTTTGTATTCTGCAGATGGTAATGTTATGTACTGTCTGTGGTGTTGATTTAAATGCGATACCTCAAACAATTTAGACGAAAAAAATTACCCAGTTCAGGGCATAATTGCCCGTAGATACATGTTTGGATATTTCTTTGAAACTCGTCTTGAATAACAATAATCATGTCTTTAAACGACACTTACCTAGGCTATACAGAAATCATTCTTAAAAAGTTTAACATCTATACCATAAATAGCTTCGGCTATAGCGCGCTTCAAATATGGCACAAATAACAATTGTCAAAAACCCGTCGTCCTTCTTCGCTCCTTCGGGAATCTATTTCTTTGAAACCAATCATGCCAGATGAATGAAATAAACGGCATTGTCTTTCGGAAGAAATGCGGCACCGCATGTAAAATTGCGAAAAAAAATTACGAATGTACCTTACTGTTTGAATCCAAATGATACTGCCCGCCGGTATTTCGAAGTTAGACTAACTTCGAACTTTTGCCCTAAAAGTTCGAAGTTCATCGAACATTTGACTTTTTAGAAATCGAAAGTTCGACAATTTTCGAATTCTTAAGAGCAATAAGTTCGAAAGTTCGAAAATTATCGAATTTGTTAGCGTAGGAAGTTCGAAAGTTCGAAAAGCCTCGAACGTTTTAATACAAAAATTCGAAAGTTCGAAAATCATCGATTTTTTTTATCTATCGAGGTTAAAGTCCGACAAGCATCGAATTTCGCAGCTTAATAAGTTCGAAATTTCGAAAAGCGTCGAACTTCTTAGTTTAATAAGTTCGAAAATTTGACTTCCGTCGAATTTCTCGATATGGAAAGTTCGAAAATTCGAAATCTTTCGAACTTTTCGACTCGCTTCAATCGATCATCGAAACTTCGGTTCGCAAAAGTTCGCGGCATCCCTACTATCAACACTGAAAAATTATCGATAGCACTACCGAAAAACTTTTACCAGTATACTTCTAAAAAAACTATCGATAATACTTTAAACACACTATATCAATAGTATACTTCCAAAAAAGTATCTAAGTTACATTATCGAGAAAAAAAACATTTGAAACTGATATCAATAGCCGATTATAGTAAAACCATAAATAGTATCGATAGTTAACTACCGAAAAATATCGATTGTACTATTCATAGTCGACTATAGCAAAACTATAAAACCATCTCTAGTATCAAGAGTATAGTTATCGAAAGTTTTGCAAACTAATGCCAGGTCCTCACTCAAACTCAAAAGAGGTTCGTGCTGTCACCATAGATTGGTGCGTTGACGCTGGTGTTGCGCGCGGGGGCACGACTCGCCTTCGTCGGAGTGCGCGTGCGCTTCCGCAGCTCCACCGCTCGGTCACCAGAGCCCGTGTTTGTCAGAGCGCTAACACGCCCGTGTTTGTCTTCTATCTTGGGTACGTCTTTTTAGCGCTTTTAACCATGGTTAAATACAGTCAACACCAACTAGCCCCACAACAAGTTCTTTTACACCAGACATCAAGGAGCCGCGCCCGCGGGAGGGAATGCTTTATCTTTTCGTTTGTTTCCCTCTGACTCATTTCGCACGTTGGCCAAGTGGCCGAGAAAGACGCGCCTTTTTATAGACGTATTTGTTTCTTTTTTGTCCGGTCTGCTTTTATATTTATAATACCCATAGATTTATTTACGTAACACTGTCCCGCATGAGGAGGAGGACACAACTTTAGCTGTGTTTTTGCTGTTGTAATTTTCTGGTGGGCTTACTACGACTAGGGTCACGCATTTTACGAATATAATTCCATCCAATTAAAAAAAAATACTCGACGGTAAATATTAAACGTATTTGAACTTTTCAAGAAAATCCGAGCTGAAGTCGTTACGGCCCGTCAGGTATTTATCTCTTTGGGGGCATCCCCAAGAAGAGAAAACATGTCCAATATCCGACAAACTAAACATTTCCGATTCCTTTCATCTCTTTTTCACTGTTTTCCGACAAGTCGTACAATTGTTGAATTTCGACCATTCAAATTTTTAGTTGACTGGTAGCGAGGACAATATTGCGTGCAATGTTGACCGCGTACATTTATGATAAATTTATTTATCTTGTGAAAATCTCGACTATCATTATATTTGTATGAATAAATTCGGCGAAGTGCCTGCTCCAGGGACTTACGCCAGCATTGAAAATGTGCCTGTATGCTGTAAACAACTTTATTTTCGCGAGTTTGATATTTTGCAAATTTCTGAAAGTGTCGGTTATATATTGATATATTAATAACTGATCTGTGACCACCTGACTTTTCAGGTTATAATCAACAAGCTCACGGAGATCGACGCGTATTGTGTTATTCTGCAAAAATGAATCAGTAAAAGATGACACTTTTTGGAAAATATTAATCGTTCTTAAGTCTTAAGAAACAAGAGGTGTGTAAACAGCTAAAGGCTAGATGTGCAGCGTCAGATTTAACTTTGTATCCATAACACAGGCTAATATCTTGTCCCCCCTTTCCAATAAAAATCTGATGAGTGTCTGCACAGAAGCTCATACAAGCGAAGTCCGAAAAGCTGTAACGAGTCGACGGCCAAGATGATGGACAGGATTCAACATTTTCAAAAAAGATTCCTATGCTGATCCATACAAATTTGCACCATAGCCCAGACGGGAACGAACCAGTGAATTGTACAATCGGATAAGACAGCACCTGTCAGACCCCCAAGACATGTGGGAAAGTACTTTGAGGATATTAGACGCTTACAGGAACTTCTTTTTCAGTTCCTTGACGGGAGCCAAAAACGTATGTTTCAAAAACAACCCCTAAAACTTTGTGCTCTTGCTTTAAAGGCACAAATCTACTATTGAGTTGTAAACTGGTCTCAAGTGACAGACCACGCCGCAGCGAAAAGGGCACACACACTGTCTTTTCAGGAGAAAATTTTAAACCATTTTCATCGGCCCATTTACTAATTTTATTTACAGAGACCTGCGGTTGGGGCTCGGAACTTGAGAGGTTGCAGGAAGAAAAGGAAATCTGCGCATCGTCTACATATAACGAATAGGAGACAAACGGGGGTATCACTGCAGCCAGGCTGTTTATCTTCTCTGCAAACAGAGTAACTCTCTGTCACCTCCTTGAGGGACCCATTTTCTTCTGAGAAAAAAACAACATCACAGAGCGTGGAGCCAAACCTCATCTGAAAAGTTCGGTTAGTAAGAAAATATTGTATGCAACGCCACATCCGGCCACGGATGTCACACGTGTGCAACTCCTTAAGAATCCCATAATGCCATGTAGTGTTGTAAGCCTACACTAGGTCAAAGAATACCGACACACAGTGCTGAGTTCCGATGTACGAAAGCTTCACGTATGGAAGTTTCCAGACGAACAAGATGATCTAAAGTTGAGCGACCCATTCTAAATCCACACTGGTTCGTATCTAAAATTCTTTCAGCCTCCACAAAGTGCACTATACGTCGTCTCATCCTACGATGGACTAAAGGCGAAAGCCACGGGCCGCCAGGTCCATTCACGTTGCACGCTATACTATGACACGCTTAACATTGATTAGCGGTGGACGAATTACGCTCGCGAATCCAAAAGCGCAGCATCATTTCTATAGCTTCGAAGCTGCAAAGAGCCTAATGTCATGGCTTTCTTAGCAATGTAAACTTGTTGAGTCACTCAGTGCTCTTCAATTCGAACCACCTTCCACCCGTCCTCTCATCAGTGGTCTGAAACGCGTGCACCGATACGTGCATCGAAGCGAAATACCGAACAATTTCTAAGTGGCTCGTGATTGTATCTAGCGGTCCGTAGCTTTCGCCTTTAGTCCATCGTAGGGTGAGACGAAGTATTGTCGCTTATTTATCAGCCCCTCGTAAGTTTTCCCGAGATAACTGGTCAGCGCATTGGGACGCTAACTCGTAGGCAGTGAAGAGCTTTTACCAAGTTTCAGCAAGGGAATTATATGCGCACGTTTCCAGCACTGAAACAAAAAACAGAAGCTCCCCACAAATTGTTAAAAATGTCAACAGATATCATAGGGATTCACGAGACAAGTGCCGCAACATTTCATAATTTATTCTGTTCGGTCCCGGCGCAGATTCCTTCTTTGTTGCAAGGGCCACCTCAAGTTCACACAAGTTCACACCTCAAGTTTGCACAAAACACAAGCTGCAGCACGATGATTCGACAATCAGAAAGCCGTACACTTTCCAGTACTGCCAGCCGCATCGATTCGCTAATACATCCTAGAGATATAGGGGGTACGGATAACCTTTGAAATAACCACCGCGTCAACGAGGAACGTGCATTTGTCTGGTTTAGCTAAGGCAACATCCAACTGTCATTTAAAATACATCTGGTCAGGAGACCTTTCATTCGCTGAGCCGTCACACGGCAAGCAAAAAAAGAACGCTTGCGAACGACGGCACTGCTCTAGACCGCCCGGGTCGGTACAAAGTCGCCTTTCTTATGTGGAGAGTTTTCTTTTTTATTTTTTTTTTTTATTGTTTTTCGCCTACGTGAGTGGTAAAAAAAAACGGCTTGAATTTTTATACATTAATCGCACTGATCTGCAATACTTTGTAGTTCTACTTCTCTACAGGTGACACCACGTGCGAGGTCCATTTCTGGAAGTCAGTCTTATAAAACAAGACTTGGTATTTTAACACAAAGTACATTGTACATACTTTGTTCCAGTGTGTTTCCCGGTGATTGCTCCGGTGGGCTATAATTCTAGCAGATCGTAATTGTTCTGCTTTCTTCTTGTATGTTCATTATGCATCATTGGGCTAAGCGAAAAAAAAAATTGAAACTACAAAATCTTTATATATGAAAGTCCAGTTAAGCCTATTTCTGTGAGATTCTCATTACGGGACGCCGGAGTCACAGCGGAGGAGAGTGAACCCGTCTTTTCCTCCTGAACGTGATTTTGTCCAATTCAAGGGTTCATATCGCATGAGCGAATTACGTTTTAGCGAACAGCGACATCTGAGCGAATCGACGTTTTAGCGAGCAACGCGGGCGCGCGTTAACCCTTCCGCCGCGCTGCGCTAACGCCGCTTCGCGGCGACAGTCTGCGGCGGCTCATTACAAAAATGTGAACCCATTTGGCCCACCCGAAAACGCCGCTTCGAGGCGTCCGACTATTCGCTAAAGTGTCATTCGCTGAAACGTGGGCGTTCGCTAAAATGCCATTCAATCAAGCCAGTGCCTCTCAGTGGTGGCTAAAATAATGCGTGAGGTGTAAAGCGAGCCCATGGATATTGATGGTCACGCACCTTGACGAAGCCCATTTAGCATTTACTTGAGAAGTTCGTTTTCCTTATAGTCACTGATGGTAAAGACCCCAGGAGCCATGGAAAAAGAAAGTTTATTGTTTTTCTCCACTAGTACTACACTAATGTTATCCTTAAGGTTGGCTGCTTTCTTAAGTGAACTCTTGTAAGTTCTGTCCCTCATTCTTCAGGGGGAAATCGGTGGTCGAGTGGTCTAACATCAGTGTTGGCAGAATGCGTTACAAGGAACGGCGTCACCGGTAGCGCGTTACTTTTTCGGGTAACTTAGTAACGTACTCGTTACTTTTTTCCAAAACCGTAACGCATGACGTATTTACGTTATTTGTTTCGACTAACGGGTAACGCAGTTACGTTACTCATTACATCTCCTTCCCAAGATTTCAAAAACGTTTTAGGTCTTATGAATTATTCCACTCGTCACAGATGTCTTAAAGCTTTTGCCTTTTTGGAACCAAGAGAGGCAAAATATAGGTATAACAGTAAAATAAATAATTATGTTAAGTTTCTATACCTGAACAAATGTTTCTTGCAGTAGTGCGATTATGCACCTGTAACGTCAAAAAAAAAGTAAAACGTTGTAATTCATAAATAAGCACTATGCAAAACTAACGCGCGGCCCTTTTTTATCGATAAAGGTAACGGTAACGCGTTCTTTTTATTTTGAGGTAACGTATGTCGGTAATGCGTTCCTTTTATTTATTTGTTTGCAGGTAACGAGGAACGTATTTCGTTACTTTTTTTTTTTGTAAAGCCTATAACACTGCGTATAATGCCGCGCGCAAGGCTGAGAAAGCAACGCTCGGTCACGGACCTCCAGAAAGTTCCCGTTTATTCATCTAGCGCACGGAACTTCTGTTATTTATATCCATGTATCTTCTGCTTTTGTTTACTAGAAAGTGCGTGTTCATTCTCGCCCCGATCACGCGACGCTCGAACCGCTTTCGCCGAATCTTCGAGATAGCGGCGCACTCTAGATAAGAGGCCGCCCGCGACCTTGTCGAGTCAGTCTCGCCCTAGCGCTCGATTCTGCTAACACGCCGACTTCGACGCCCGCGACGCTCTGCTTTCTTCTGTTTCCTTCTTTATTTTTGGCACAAGTTCGCCACATTAAACGTTTATTTGTTTCTGTTTATTTCTTGTTTATTGGTCACGACTCACCACCCGTGACATTCTGGTGGAGGTGCGGGGTACCGCATGTTCGTGCAGCGCAGCCCTCCGAGTTCCCGCAGTACAAGTCCGAATCCAAGCTCCCGAGGACCCAACGAAGACCAGATCGAGACTCGATCAAGTCGCCGCACCCAAGGGCTAAACCCGGAATACGGACTTCTACCACCCAGGACCAGGCAGCCGACGATGGCCAACCAGTCGCAGACCCCCGCCGCTCCTGCCGTCGTCTACCTACCCGTCGCTCCTCGGACACCGGCTCCGTTCCACGGCGAACTCCACGAAGACGTTGAAGATTGGATCGACCAATTCGAACGCGTCGCCCGCCACAATAGCTGGACCAACGAGCAACGGCTGCAAAACGTGTATTTCTCGCTCGAGGGGACTGCCAGAAGCTGGTACGAAAATCACGAGTCTTCATTGACATCCTGGGACATTTTCAAGAGCCAGCTGAAGGCGACATTTGTCAACCAGCACCGCCGAGAGAGAGCCGAAGACTTACTTCGTACCAGGACTCAAGGCCCCAACGAGAGCATTACCGGCTTCGTGGAGGATGTTCTCCGCCTAAGCGCCCGCGCCGATCCTCAGGCTACCGAGGAGAAGAAGCTGCACCACCTGATGAGGGGTGTGAAAAGCGAGATTTTCGGCGGTCTCATCCGGAATCCCCCAACAACAGTCGACGAGTTCATCACGGAGGCGACAAATATGGAACGGGCCTTGCTAGCCCGCGCCAGACACTACCAACGACACCCTGGCGTAACTACTCTAGCGACATCTGGATCCGACCTGGGCACCACCCTCCCCGGCATCCGTGACCTTATCCGTGAAGCCGTCCAGGAGGAGTTGAAGAAGTTGCTACCTGCTGCCACAAGCCTGGCTACGCCCTCAGTCGCCGAGATTGTCCGGGAAGAACTTCAGCAGGCGCTGCAGCCAGAAGTTCTCGCCAGCGCCGCTCCTGAACCACCGAAGCTGAGCTACGCCGCAGCTACCCGACGACCACCGCCCCTTGCTCACCCGTATACGGCGCCACCTCGACGTGAACCTCTAGCGCCGCAGTATTCACGACGCCATGAAGATCGGGCGTACGTCCGCCCAGAACAAGCTGCTCCACGAAAGACCGACGTGTGGAAAACGGCCGATCGACGCCCGTTGTGCTACCACTGCGGGGAGGCCGACCATATCTACCGTCGTTGTCCCTACCGGCAAATGGGCCTGCGTGGGTTCCACCCGAACGACCCACGCCCGAGGTACGGCGAACGCCCTCACAACATCGAGGAGTACCTCCGACGTTCGCCCTCCCCAGTGTCGTCTCTCCGCCGTGAAGCCCGCTCCCCATCGCCACGACGTTCAGCCTCCCCAGCGTCACGATCCCGCCGAGAGAGCCTGTCTCCCCTGCGTCGTCGGGAAAACTGAGTGCGGCAACGCCTGGAGGTGACGTTGCCGAAAACGACGGAAGCAAACAGCCTCCAAGAACGCCGGAGCGCTCCCACTCTCTCGACGCCCCGCATTGCACCGACGCGCCTGCAACGGTGTCCAACAACCTAAACGTTGTTATCGATGGCCAAAACGCATCGGCACTCGTTGACACCGGGGCAGACTACTCAGTATTGAGTGGGAGGCTCTCTCGCCACCTTCGAAAAGTCACGACACCGTGGGATGGACCGCAGATACGAACCGCCGGGGGACACCTCATCACGCCTGTCGGAAGGTGCACCGCTCGCGTCGAAATTCACGGCGAGACGTGTCCTGTGAAATTCGTCATTCTACAAGACTGTTCCAGAGACGTCATTCTCGGCATGGACTTTTTGTGTGAATACGGCGCCGTCACCGACCTTGGAGAAAACAGATTGACGCTGCGGACACCTGTTCCGCCTTCAGAGAAACTCCAAACTGCGTCAGCCGCCGTCCGAGTCGCTGCCGACCACGTGAATCTGCCGCCGCGATCAAGTGTTGTCGTACCTGTCGTGACCGATGCAGCTACCCGTAGCGAGGTTCTTCTGGAAGGTAACCTCCAGTTGCTCCTGGGAAGAGGAATAGGCGTCGGACGAGGAGTAGCTGAACTTCAGGATGGCCGCACTGTGGTCCTCGTGACGAACTTCCGGAATGAAACGCAACACCTCACAAAAGGTGCAGCCGTTGGCCACGTCGAGGATCTCCGAAACTCCGCCGAAATCGCCGCCATTACTGATGAATCCTCGCCACCTCAGCAAGACGGTACGTCACCAGCGCAACTCGACATCGACCCTAAGCTTCCGGACCCGAAACGACGGCAGCTGATTAACCTCCTCGCCGAATACCGTGACTGCTTTGCGACGTCATCGAAGGTACGCCAAACAGCCGTTGCGAAGCACCGCATCATTACCGAGGACGACGCGCGCCCTGTGCATCGATCACCGTACAGAGTCTCCGTTAAAGAAAGGGAGGTGATCCAGCAGCAAGTTCAAGAGATGCTGAACGACGACATAATCCAACCATCAAGCAGTCCGTGGGCCTCTCCAGTCGTGCTGGTTAAGAAGAAGGACGGAACGCTTCGGTTCTGCGTGGACTACCGGCAGCTGAACGCGGTGACGAAGAAAGACGTCTACCCACTCCCCCAATCGACGACACGTTAGACCGGCTGCGCCACTCTCGATACTTCTCATCGATGGACCTGAAGAGCGGCTACTGGCAGATCGAAGTCGACGAACGGGACCGAGAGAAGACAGCTTTCGTCACGCCGGATGGGCTGTACGAGTTCAAGGTAATGCCCTTCGGACTATGTACGGCGCCAGCAACTTTCCAGCGTGCTATGGACACCGTACTGGCAGGACTGAAGTGGCAGAGCTGTCTGGTCTACCTAGATGACGTCGTGGTGTTTTCCAGCGACTTCGACGAGCACTTGCGACGACTCCGAGCTGTTCTTCAAGCCATACGGACCACTGGACTCACCCTCAAGCCGTCAAAGTGTCGGTTCGCCTATGACGAACTGAAGTTTCTAGGTCACGTGGTTAGCAACGAAGGCGTACGCCCAGACCCTGAGAAGACTCGCGCCGTCGCGTCATTTCCAGTGCCGACCGACAAAAAGGCCGTGCGAAGATTCCTTGGACTTTGCGCCTACTATCGTCGCTTCGTTCGGGATTTCGCACGGATTTCCGCACCGCTCACAAACCTCACGAAGGACGCCGAGAGGTTCGAATGGGCCGAGAAACAACAGCGGGCATTCGACGAGCTGAAGCGACGACTCCAGACGCCTCCGGTTCTTGGACATTTCGATCAGGATGCGGACACCGAGATTCACACTGACGCAAGTAACGCAGGACTTGGCGCGGTACTAGTTCAAGTACAAGAAGGCACCGAACGAGTCATCGCCTACGCAAGTCGTACACTGTCCAAGGCAGAGAGAAATTACTCCACGACTGAGAAAGAATGCCTTGCGGTCGTCTGGGCAATCACGAAGTTTCGTCCGTACTTGTACGGAAGCCCGTTCCGCGTAGTCACGGACCACCACTCGCTCTGCTGGCTTGCGAACCTCAAGGACCCGTCAGGACGCCTCGCTCGGTGGAGCCTCCGGCTACAAGAGTTCAACATGACTGTGGTTTACAAGTCAGGACACAAGCACAGCGACGCTGACTGCCTGTCCAGGGCCCCTGTCGAAACACCTTCCGGCAGCAGCGACGACGATGATGACGAGTGCTTTCTAGGGGCAGTGAACACCGATGACATGGCACGACGTCAACGAGACGATCCGGAGCTGCGAGCCTTAATCGAGCACCTGGAAGGGCGCGGCGGTACCGTACCCCGTGTTTTCTCACGAGCCGTGCCGACCTTCACCATTCGACAAGGTGTACTCTACAAAGAGAACTTCGGGAACAACAACTCGCCGTGGCTGCTGGTAATCCCGACCGACCTTCGAGGGGAGATCTTTCAAGCATGTCACGACGACCCGACGTCCGGACACCTTGGATACAGCCGGACACTGGCCCGTATTCGTGAAAAGTATTACTGGCCCAAGCTCCCCAAGACCGTCCACCTGTACACACGATCATGCCACGAGTGCCAGCGACGCAAGAAACCTCCGACGAGGCCGGCCGGACTCCTGCAGCCTATTTCTCCTCCAACTGCACCCTTCCAGCAGATCGGAATGGATCTACTTGGTCCTTTTCCGCCTTCGACGTCGGGGAACCGCTGGATCATCGTCGCCACAGATTATCTCACGCGGTACGCCGAAACGAAAGCTCTTCCTTCGGGGACTGCTGTGGAAGTTGCCAAGTTTTTCATTGAGTCCATCGTCCTCCGGCACGGCGCTCCAGAAGTTCTGATTACAGATCGCGGATCATCGTTCATGGCACAACTGACCCAAGAAATCTTCCGACTCAGTCACACCAGCCATCGTCGTACAACTGCGTACCACCCGCAGACCAACGGGCTGACGGAGCGACTCAACAAGACAATCGCCGATATGATCTCTATGTACGTCGACGTAGAGCACAAGACGTGGGACGAGGTGCTCCCCTACGTCACGTTCGCCTACAATACGGCGGTTCAAGAGACCACTGGATTCACCCCTTTCCAGCTGGTACATGGTCGGAAGGTAACGACCATGCTGGACGCCATGCTGCCCCATGAGCCATCTGACAACGAGAGCGACGACGCCCAGGCGGTTGCTCAACGCGCCGAAGAAGTTCGCCAGCTCGCCCGACTCCTGATTCAAGACCAGCAACGCGTCGACGCCGGCCGCTACAACCTTCGTCGCAGGGACGTCCACTTCCAGCCCGGAGATAGGGTGTGGGTATGGACGCCCATCCGTCGCCGCGGCCTCAGTGAGAAACTGCTGAAACGGTACTTTGGACCATACAAGGTACTTCGTCGCCTCGGCGAGCTGAACTACGAGGTGATGCCCGACGGAACACGAACATCGTCACGCCGCCCACCACGACCTGAGGTCGTCCACGTCGTGCGCCTGAAGCCGTACTACGCTCGATAGGACTGTGGACCTTTTGTGCTCCAAAAGACTCTTTAGTTTATCGTTCTTTTTTATTTTGATTTGTTTTACACTGCATCGGGGCGATTCACTTTTAAAGGGGGGAGTAATGCCGCGCGCAAGGCTGAGAAAGCAACGCTCGGTCACGGACCTCCAGAAAGTTCCCGTTTATTCATGTAGCGCACGGAACTTCTGTTATTTATATCCATGTATCTTCTGCTTTTGTTTTCTAGAAAGTGCGTGTTCATTCTCGCCCCGATCACGCGACGCTCGAACCGCTTTCGCCGAATCTTCGAGATAGCCGCGCACTCTAGATAAGAGGCCGCCCGCGACCTTGTCGAGTCAGTCTTCGCCCTAGCGCTCGATTCTGCTGACACGCCGACTTCGACGCCCGCGACGCTCTGCTTTCTTCTGTTTCCTTCTTTATTTTTGGCACAAGTTCGCCACATTAAACGTTTATTTGTTTCTGTTTATTTCTTGTTTATTGGTCACGACTCACCACCCGTGACAATATGCAGTATTAAAAGATGAACGGTGGTCGGGAATACGACTGTCCAAGAGGAGACAAAGGTATGCAATGGTTATTGACCGCGGCAATTCCCAGCGGCTCGTTGGTCTAGGGGTATGGTTCTCGCTTAGGGTGCGAGAGGTCCCGGGTTCAAATCCCGGACGAGCCCGCATACTTTTTTTTACCACCTTCTCTGTTTAGTTTGGCACTTAACTGCGATTCGCTGAGCGCTTCATTTCGGGCTTATCGAGCTAGCGCCATGGTTTCTTTCTCGAAATCTCCTCCGATTTCAGACCTTTGGGTATCAAATTATAATTGCTTCTGCTTTTAACAATGTATGTATGTCTAACTCCGGAGCCGCGATGGGCAAAACCCTTCTAAAATTTTATTTAGATACAAGCACAAAATACTTAGATAAAAATGTATTTAATTACAAATAAAGTCACACTTTTAAAGAAAGTATCTAAATGCAAAATACATATACAACGACCGCATCTGATCATCTTCAAATACTTTTCCTTTATAACTAACTTAAATTTAACCTAGGTAAAAAGACCATGCCCACATAAAGTGTGGATTTTATATATATTAAGAATCAGGTGATTAGAAAGAATGTTGCAGCTCTAAAGATCAAACTTCTTTGTCAACGTCCAAGGCGGAGACAATATAAGTAAAAACAAATGATCCAGTATACGATTAATTTAAAAGGCTGAGTTGATGCACCCAAGCATTAAAAAAAATATGCCGTTAATTCGACGTGTTTGAAAAATTAAATAACCCTGCCAAAAAGACTAATAATTGTATTATTCCCATTATTTCCTTGTTTTGATCTTATTTTTTCTTCAATGTTTATTCTCCGCAAAGCGCAGCAAGTTCTATGGTCTTTGGATATGACTCCCTTCGCAAAGAGCGCCCACTATTTTATTTGATTGCGAAAAACAGTGCCCAAAATTGTATTTGGGGCTGTATTTGTCGAAATACATGTATTTGAAGTAGTTAATTTTAAGTATTTAAATACAGTTGACAAATACATTCCCAAAATGTAATTAAATGCGTACTTTAATACTTTAAATGTATATTTCAAATACTTATATTTGAAAAAACTGCCTCGCTAAGATATTGTCTCATCTTTCCTAAAGAAAGTTTATGAGTTTCTTCATAGACGCTCATTACAGGAGAAGTCCGAAAAGCTCTTGTAGCGAGAGTCAAAGGCCAAGATGATCAATCAATCAATCAATGATGATGATGATGAACAGGATCCAACATTTTCAAGACAGATTCCCGTGCTGATCCATACACAATTGCACCATAGTCCAAACGCGAACGAACCAGTGAATTGTACAACCGGATGAGACAGCGCCTGTCAGACCACCAAAACATATGGGAAAGTACTTTGAGGATAATAGACGCTTGCAGGCCCTTCTTTTTCAGTTCCTTGACGTGAGCCAAATACGTAAATTTCCTCTCAAAAACAACCCCTAAAACGTTGTGCTCTTGTATTACAGGTACACATTTACTATTGAGTTGTAAACTGGTCTCAAGTGACAGGCCACGCCGCAGTGAAAAGAGTAGGCACACTGCCTTTTAAGGAGAAAATTTAAACCCCTTTTCATCGGTCCATTTACTCATTTTATTTATAGAGACCTGCAGTTGGCGCTCCCAACTTGAGAGGTTGCAGGAAGAAAAGGAAATCTCCACATCGTCTACATGAAATGAATAGGAGACAGATGGCGGTATATCACTGCATAGCCAGGCTGTTTATCTTTACTACAAAGTAAGGCTCAACACACCCCTTAAGAGACCCCTTAAAAGACCCCCCCCCCCCCCCAACAAAAAAAAAAGACGAAAAACATCAGAGAGCGTGGAGCCGAACCTAATCTGAAAAGTTCGGTTAGTAAGAAAATATTGTATGTAACGCAACATCCGGCCACGGACGCCATACTTGTGGAAGTCCTTAAGAATCCCATAATGTCAAGTAGTGTTGTAAGCCTACTCTAGGTCGAAGAATACCGACACACAGTGCTGTCGATATACAAAAGCTTCACGTATGGAAGTTTTCAGACGAATAAGGTGATCTAAAGTTGTGCGACAGATTCTCTAAATCCACACTGATTCATATCTAAAATTCTTTCAGCCTCCAAAAAGTGCACAAGTCGCCTATTTATCAGCCTCTCGTAACTTTTCCCGACATAACTGGTCAGCGCATTGGGACGATAACTCGTAGGCAGTGAAGAGTTTTTACCAAGTTTCAGCAAGGGAATTATATGCGCACGTTTCCAGCACTGAGGAAAAACAGAAGCTCCCTACAAAAATTGTTAAAAATGTCAACAGATATCATAGGGATTCACGGGAAAAGTGCCGCAACATTTCATAATTTATTCTGTTAGGTCCCGGCGCAGATTCCTTCTTTGTTGCAAGGGCCACCTCAAGTTCACACAAGTTCACACCTCAAGTTTGCACAAAACACAAGCTGTTGCACGATGATTCGACAATGAGAAAGCCGTACACTTTCCAGTACTGCCCGCCGCATCGATTCGCTAATAGATCCTAGAGGTAGAGAGGGTACGGACAACCTTTGGAATAACCTCCACGTCAACGAGGAACGTGCATTTGTCTAGTTTTGCTAAGGGAACATCCAACAGACATTTAAAATACACCTGGTCAGGAGACCTTTCATACGCTGACCCGTCACACGGATAAGAAAAGAAAGAACGCTTGCGAACGACGGTACTGCTCTAGAGCGCCCGGGTCGTTACAAAGTCGTCTTTGTTATGTACAGAGATATTTTTTTAATTGTTCTTCGCCTCCGTGAGTGGTAAAAAAAGAAACAAAAACAAAAACAGCTTAAATTTTTATACATTAATCGCACTGATCTGTAATACTTTGTAGTTCTACTTCTCTAGAGGTGACACCACATGCGAGGTCATTTCTGGAAGTTAGTCTTATAAAACAAGACTTGGTATTTTAACACAAAGTACATTGTACTTTGTTCCAGTGGGTTTCCCTGTGTTTTCTCCGGTGGGCTATAATTCTAGCAGGTAGTAATTGTTCTGCTTTGTTCTTGTATGTTCACTATGCATCATTGGGCTAAGCGAAGAAAATTAACACTACAACTTCTTTATATATGAAAGTCCATGTTAAGACAATTTATGTGAGATTCTCATTACGGGACGCTGGAGTCATAACGGAGAAGGGTAAACCTGTCTTTTCCTCCTAAACGTGATTTTGTCCAATTCAAAGGCGTGTCACAGTTTCGAAGCAGTGGTCCGAAACGGTTCTCTTATAGACCTTGACACAGTCGCGTGCAGCTAACATAATGCGTGAGGGGTAAAGCGAGCCGATGGATATTGATGGTCACCCACCTTGACGAAGCCCATTTAACATTTACTTGACAAGTTCGTTTTCCTTATAGTCACTGATGATAAAGACCCCAGAGCCATGGAAAAAGAACGTTTGCTTTTCTCCACTAGTACTACACTAGTGTTATCTTTAAGGTTGGCTGCTTCCTCAAGCGAACTCTTGCAAGTTCTGTCCCTCATTCTTCAAGGGGAGATCGGTGGTCAAGTGGTCTAACCCCAGTGTTGGCAGAACGCGTTACAAGGAATAGCGTCACCGGTAGCGCGTTACTTTTTCGGGTAACCTAGTAACGTACTGGTTACTTTTTTCCAAAACAGTAACGCATGACGCATTTACGTTATTTGTTTAGACTAACGGGTAACGTAGTTACGTTACTCATTACATCTCCTTCCCAAGATTTCAGAAACTTTTTAGGTGCCAAGTCTTATGAATTATTCCACTCGTCACACATGTCTTCAAGCTTTTGCGGCTTTGAAACCAAGGGAGGCAAAATATAGGTGCAACAGTAAAATAGATAATTATGTTAAGTGTCTATACATTAACAAATGTTTCTTGAAATAGTGCACTTATGCATACCTGTAACGTCAAAAAAAAGTAAAACGTTTTAATTCAGAAATAAACAGTGCGCAAAAGTAACGCGCGGCCCTTCTTTTATCGATAAAGGTAACGGTAACGCGTTCCTTTTATTTTGAGGTAGCGTAGGTCGGTAATGCGCAGACTTGTACCGTACGCATTACAAGTAATCAAGTTGATTACCTTTATTAGGCAGTAATCACAAGAGTAATCTGATTACTTTTGGAAGTAATAAAATTACTTGTAACCGTTACAATTTGTCCACGGGACCCCCCCCCCCCCCCCCCCCCCCCCCGGGCACACGTCTTTTTTTTATGCAATGACAAAAATTAATTTTTCTTTTTTCTTTTTTCGAACGGAAAAAAAAAGGTTTGTGCGGAGCTGTAGGAAAAGGGTCAATCTCTTTCTATGTACAGTTTCTGTGGAATGTCCGCTTTTTCGTTGTTGTTGTTTTGTTTTTTTTCGAGCTGGGACTGGGAGTGGGAAGCCCCAGGGAAGCCACAGTGCGTGACAAAGGCCACTCAGGGCGAAGTTTGAGGAAGCAGAATGTAGCTTTGTGAGTCCTTCGTTCAAACTAGCCTCCTCACGCACACAAACACAGAAATAAAAGAAATAAAAAAAATCCTGCTTAGGGTACCTACTCGCAGCGCGTAGGAGAACCAGAACCGAAGAATGCCTAAAGCGGATGCAAAATATAACAAAGGCAGTTGAAATATTTCCCCATTTCCCGTACGTGGTCTTTGTAACAATCAGTGTGTTGAGTTGAGAAGTGGTCGGGGCGATCTCTTCCGCTAATGGATACTACACATGATCCGTTTCAAATCCTGGAGCTGCTGCTCTTTTGTATAACATGCGAGCTTATCCACATGTAAATAATAAAATGAGCGACGCAAACTTTGAGAGACAGCCCTTGCTCAAGCTTAACAAGATCTAGAACCTCCTCCGCCCGCACCCCCCCCCCCCCCCCCCCCCAGACACACACACACTGGCGAACGCCCAAATCATTAAACGTCTTCAAACGAATTCTATGCTTGTGTCCGCATTGTGAAGGTGCAACGACCACGAAGAGGGAGCCAGTTTTTCTTCTTCAATACTTGTGCAAATGTGAAATATAGGTTGCAAGTAGTTGATTGTTATAAGCGCTAAAGATGTGTCTTCACACAATAAAGTAATCGAAAAAGTAACGATTACTTCTTTAAGTAATGTCCAATTACTTTTGCCGTCGAGTAATCAAGTAATCTAATCGAATACTTTTTAGCCAAGAGTAATAGTAATTGTAATCAATTACTTTTTTTTAGTAACGTGTACAAGACTGATGTGTTCCTTCTATTTATTTGTTTACAGGTAACGAGCAACGCATTTCGTTACTTTTTTTTTTTTTTTTGAAAGCCTACAACACTGCGCAATTGCAGTATAAAGTGATGCACGGTGGTCGGAAATGCCACTGCCCAAGAGGAGACAAAGGTACGTAAATGTTCTTGACCGCGGCAGTTTCCAGCGGCTCGTTGGTCTAGGGGTATGATTCTCGCTTAGGGTGCGAGAGGTCCCGGGTTCAAATCCCGGACGAGCCCACATATATTTCTTTTTCTTTACCACCTTTTCTGTTTAGTTTGGCTCTTAACTGCGATTCGGTGAGCGCTTCATTTGGTTGTCGAATCATCTGAGTTGACAGCCTTTTCTGATTGTCGAATCATCGTAATACAGCTGACCGGTGAGCTTGGCTCAGAATGTCTATATTTGGTTATTCCCGAAGCTCAGGGTGGAAAATAAAAATTATTTTGATGTAAATCTGATTTAACTCATTATTCAAATCGTGATTTATATCCGACCAGTTCTCCTATGATGATTTAAATAAAACCTTTCCCGGAAAAAGTATTCCCGAAAATATTTTTATTTACCGTTTGTCTATATATTTTGATGCTTGCTCTGTTCATTTGTTTCGTATTTAAATAAAATATTGATTAAGCAAAAAATATATAAAATTGGACACGAGCAAAGAGATAAGCTCTTTGAAAATCGGAGTGCTGAACTTGATTTGTACATTACACTTGGTTCGTCAACTACGTAACGGCATCTGGCAACAGAATCAGAACATAAAAGAAAGAAACGAACACTAGAAAAGTGATGTCCTACTGCAATCAAGTCAGGACTCGAAGGAAAAATGAATAAAGTTTTTGAATTAATTATTAAATCAAGCTGTTTTTGTGCTGGTATGGCGGGAATCACAGCAATAAAACGTTGTTGATTGAACTGTGCTTTACATTCACAATAATTAATTTTTTCGCATTTCCGTGATCGAACGAATTAATCAATCAATCTGCCATGTTGAAAAAATATAGTGATAGATAATTTTTACTTTCAGCGGCAGTGATTTCGATCAAATTAGTCTGATGTATATCAAATAAATCGAATTTATTTCATTAAACAAAAATAGATTTTTTTTTACTCCTGTAAATTGACTTAATAAATCTGTATTTATTTTTTATCAGTGTGCCAGACAGACCCCGCACAAAGACTAGAAAATTGCAGTCCTGATTGGTTGATAAGACAAATATTTGCGATGCCTAGTTCATTCACAAGCAAGCCCAACAAAATGGTCTTATCAGCGCATGGACTTCAATCACGATGTCTTAAGTATTAGGGGAATATTTCAAAAATTCAAGGGCTCGTCCGGGATTTGAACCCGGGACCTGTCGCAACTTAACTGAGAATCAGTCCCCTAGACCGACGAGCCTTTATTTTCTTTATTACTAGACCAACGAGCCGGTGCACGTCACAGTAACACAGTAAGACTGTGAACGCATTTCTCTGCTTGATGAGACTACTCAGGCAATATCACTTTTTGTTGTATGCTGTACGCGTATAATACCAGTCACCGCGAAGATACGAGTTTCAGCTTGAAAAAGTATGCCCGTGTGTGTTTCTTTTGCTCTTGCCAAGCCCTATTTCTGTGAGATTCTCATTACGAGACGCCGGAGTCATAGCGGAGAAGGGTGAACCTGTCTTTTCCTCATAAACGTGATTTTGTCCAATTCAAAAGCGCATCGCAGTTTCTAAGCAGTGGTCCAAAACAGTTCTCTTATCGACCTTGACACAGTCGCGTGAGTGTTGGCTAAAATAATGCGAGAGGGGTAAAGCGAGCCCATGGATATTGATGGTCACCCACCTTGACGAAGCCCATTTAACATTTGCTTCACAAGTTCGTTTTCCTTATAGTCACAGGTGATAAAGACCCCAGGAGCCATAAAAAAAGAACGTTTATTGTTTTTCTCCCCTAGTACTACACTAATGTTATCTTTAAGGTTGGCTGCTTCCTCAAGCGAACTCGTGCAAGTTCTGTCCCTCATTCTTCAGGGGGAGATCGGTGGTCGAGTGGTCTAACGCCGGTGTTGGCAGAACGCGTTACAAGGAACGGCGTCACCGGTATCACGTTACTTTTTCGGGTAACCTAGTAATGTATTCGTTACTTTTTTTTCCAAAACATTAACGCATAACATATTTACGTTATTTGTTTAGACTAACGGGTAACGTAGTTACGTAACTCATTACATCTCCCTCCCAAGACTTCAAAAAAAGTTTAGGTACCAAGTCTTACGAATTATTCCACTCTTCACATATATCTCCAAGCTTTTGCCTCTTTGGAACCAAGAGAGGCAAAATATAGGTACAACAGTAAAATAGATAAGATAATTATTTTAAGTTTCTATACATGAACAAATGTTTCTTGAAATATGGCGATTATGCGTACCTGTAACGTCAAAAAAAAAGTAAAACGTTTTAATTCAGAAATAAAAAGCTGCGCAAAAGTAACGGGCGGTCCTTTCTTTTTTTTTATGGAAAAAGGTAACAATAACCCGTTCCTTTCATTTTGAGGGAACGTAGGTCGGTAATGCGTTCCTTTTATTTATTTATTTGCAGGTAATGGGCAACGTATTTCGTTACCTTTTTGTAACGCTTACGACATTGCGTATTTGCAGTATTAAGTGATAAACGGTGGTCGGGAATACGACAGCCCAAGAAGAGATAAAAGTACGTAATTGTTCTTGACAGCGGCAGTAACTAACGGCTCGTTGGTCTAGGGGTATGATTCTCGCTTAGGGTGCGAGAGGTCCCGGGTTCAAATCCCGGACGAGCCCACATATGCTTTTTTTTTACCCCATTTTCTGTTTAGTTTAGCACTTAACTGCAATTCGCTGAGCGCTTCATTTGTGGTTTATTGAGCTAGCGCCATGGTTTCTTCCTTGAAATCTCCTCCGATTTAAGACCTTTGAGTAAATTATGATTCCTTTGGCTTTTAACAATGTATGTATGTCTAATTCCGAAGCCGGAATGGGCAAAACACGTCCAAAATTTTATTTAGATACAAATAGAAAATATTTAGATAAAAATGTATTTAATTACAAATATAACGCACTTTTAAAAAAAGTGTTCAAATGCAAAATACAAATACAACGACCGCATTTGATCATCTTCAAAAACTTTTTCTTTATATAATGACTAACTTAAATTTAACCTAGGTAAAAATACAATGCCCACATAAAGTGTGGATTTTGTATTTATTAAGAATCAAGTGATTAGATGTTGCAGCTCTAAAGATTAAACTTGTTTGTCATAACGTCCTAGGCGCATACAATATAAGTAAAAACAATTTATTCTGTATACGATTAATATAAAAGGCTGAATTGATGCACCCAAGCATTAAACAAAATATGCCGGTAGTTGGACGTGTTTAAAAATATAAATCACCCTACCAAAAACAGTAATAATTGTATTATTCCCATTAATTCCTTGTTTTAATCTTATTTTCTTCAATGTTTATTCTGCGCAAATCGCAGCAAGCTCTATGATCTTTGCATATGACTCCCTTCGTAATGTGCGACCACTATAATATTTGATTGCGAAAAACAGTGCCCAAAATTGTATTTGGGGCTGTATTTGTTGAAATAGTGTATTTGCAAGTACTTAATTTAAATATTTAAATACAGTTGGCAAATACATTCCCCAAAATGTGATTAAATGCGTACTTTAATACTTTAAATGTATATTTCAAACACTTATATTTGAAAAACTGCCCATTAATGCTCCAGATATATTAATTTTTTGTTTGTGTAAAACATCTTGCATTTTGCATAGCAGGAAGGTGCTGCTCTTTTATTATTTCTCAAGTTTCTGATCTCAACTGGAGTAAAAATATGTGCGATGTTTTAATGATCTTGTATGTAATCTGATTAGCCACGCCAATATAATATTGGAGGCTCACACTCGCAGACTTGGGTAAAGTTTATGTATAATGAATGAGTTGCAGCATTACGCTGTCAATATTGTTATTAAATGTTTAAGGGATGACAATACAGCTTTTGAATTGATTGCGACAAATTTAAGCATCAATTTACTTTCAAATAATATTTCAACTCCATTTGGTTCCATAATACGAGGTTTTCGATAAAAAAACGGCCTGATAAAAGAAACAAGAATGGCACACGCGGTTACGATTCGCGTGGTCTTTACAACAGGCAAGACAGCGATACTACTGACAGGCAAAATACAAGATATTCGTCATTAACGAAGACTACAAATATGAGAGAAGTAGTATAGATGGGACAGTACACACTGCAGGCTTTGTCCCCTGCCGTCTAAATTGCTTGGTCGCTCTTGTGCGTATTTCAATAGTCAAAGGACTAACCTGAAAAGAAAATGTCGAAATTGAAAAGCGGCCCTATCCACTGATATCATAGAGATCCCTTCCATTACTTTTAGCTTCTCCACAAAATGACCTTTCAACGTCCACTGTTTTGATGTTCTCACTGAACTATGATCAGCCAAAGTTCTTATTCAATCAATCAATCGTTTTATTTATGGCCTTTAAGCCAAAGGAGACCCTAGACAAAAAGCTGCCAGTGGCAGTTTGACGAGGTCTGGGGCCCGTCTCAAATTTGTCAGCAGGACATCCATTCAGAACACAAAAGGATATTACATGCAAAGGAAAGATACGCTGAGTAATCACTTCATGTATACAACTTCTAACAGCATTACACAAAAAGAAAAAGGTTCCACCATGTCTTAATTCCTTGTTCACTCTGGCAAGTGCTTCTCTTAGCATTAATGATATCTGAAAAACCCTCCTCGGATGTCATGCCTACATACGTCACATGTCATGGCGTGATGCATCACTGACACAGCAACAAAGTTCGAACTGCACCATTAAACAAAAATTCGACAAAAAGATCTATTGCTGGATCTTTACGGAATGCGTTAGAGTTAGAATGACTCTTGGTAAACGCCCTTTTGAAAACGCTAACGCTGACCTCTTCACTTTTCTGTCCTGACTTTCTCTTCTGGCTTTCTTTTTTGCTTCCTCTATTTTTTGCTGCATCTTTTTGGCTTCGTCACGGGGTCAGTGTTAGCGTTTCCCAGAAAGGGACGTGTGTGGGGTTTCCCAAGGGTCATGCTAACGGATTCCCTAAGGATCCATCAATGGATCTTCCTTTCATTTTTTTTGCCGCCTACTTGGACCAGAGCTAGTACTTGGATCACACTCCATTTTGCAGCACAAACTAAGGCAGACGCACTCCGCACACCTGCAAGTTCAGACTCGCTCCAGAATCCGCGGGCGCATTGGCTTCCGCCCCGTGGCGTCGCTTCCCTCTCGCCTTTACCCTTCACTACTCTTCTCCTTTCTACGCGGCGCGCTTCCCTTTCCACTGTCTTGTCCACAGGCGGACGCCTTCAGCTTTTCCCTTTCACGTGGGTAGTAATGCTCACGCATTAATATAAACGAGCCGATAATACGTCGTGTACTTCAGATGTTCGCCACGGAGACTCTGTCTTAACCTTCTACCGCAAAAATTGCGGTGGCTTAGCTCGGCTATGCCAGGACAGGGATGGGCAGTATTTCAAATAGAAGTATTTGAAATACGTTATTTGGTCTTTGTATTTCGATACATATTTGTATGTATTTTGCCCATCCCTGTGCCAGGATATACGTAGCGTGAGCTTATGCGCACAAAATGAGAAGCGCTATCAAGCGGCTCCGGTGCAGCGTCAAACTTGGTTGAACACGAGCCCCGGCCGAACACTGATGCAGCACTCGTGCCCAATCTCAGGCCTCGATCGATCTGACTGAGTTGACGGTGTGGAGGCCTCCTGCTTATCTAGGTGGTGTTGGCACAAGACAGGCACGTAGCCAGGGGGGAGGCCCATGGGGCCCGGACCTCCCCCGAAATCTTCCATTTTGCTAAGGCATCCTCTCCCCCCTCCCCCTCATACAGCTTTTTGTCATTGGCAGACCCCCCCCCCCCCCCCCCCCCCCACGAAACAAAATCCTGGCTACGTGCCTGGTACAAGACGCTGGGTTAGGACGGTACCGACGTGGTTCCGTACCTTTTTTGAGTTTGTTTCTCACTTTTACCTTTATAATTACGCTACAAATCCTGAAAGGTATCGGCGGAGGCAATTCCGCCGGTGAACCTCACTGTCGGTCCACACTGCACAAGGCGATTGTTTGAGGGGTCGGTGAAGCGGCGGCGTAAGTGTTTCAGATGCTGGTATTCTGTTCCTTGCATGTTTATGAGGTAGGTGAATATTACACCCCGCTTTGCAGGCATTTCAAATGGCATTTATATCAAAGGCCTCAGGACGGTCGGTAATTAGCTCGCGGGCCCGACTCTGCGCGTGCCACTCTCATGCGCTGGTTCGCAGATGTTTTAAAGGCCATGGGTCTGAAGGCCTATGAAATTCTCGCGGTTCAGGCTTGCTTTACATAAATGTAGCTTCTTCGGGAAATAATGACATAGTTGGTACACGTATGCAGGCATGTTTTATTTTTTAGAAGACAAACAATTACTGGAAATAAGTATGTATGGTAGCCGGAAAAACGGCCTAATTGACCCCAGTTGCCTGTATGAGATGTATTGAACTGCCATAAATACGAACAGCAATATTACCGTAAATTGGAATGTTTATACCGTTTCCTAGAATTTTATCTTTATTCCAGCCTTGTGCATTAGAAAAATACACCGTTCAGTTTGAATTATCATTTCCAGGTAAAAGAGACACTGCTGCAGACCCCCAAAAAGCTTCCTCCTTCAAAACTCCCTAAAGCTGTACTCTCGGACAAGATGAAAACAGGAGGGGCAGCATTCGAACGGCTGTCCAGTGGAACTTGCTGCACCAATAGCAGAAAAATGTGGAACCTGTGAAGGGTGACAGCTTGCGTGAGAAAAGCTTCTGGAATTTTAGCTGCAGGAGAATTTGATTTAGCTAACATCTCAATTCTACAGCCTGTAGAACGGAAATCGTTGAGAAGGGATTAAATACCAGCTAGACACCTTCATATACATTTGTTGTACATTACTTGAGTGATATTGTGAACAAGTCCACAGATACCACCAATGGAATCCATTAAAATACTATCCCAATCCAGCAAAGGCCAAGTGCGAGCAATATAAACAGATGTAAACAAATAACTGGTATATGTCTGTGTTCCTTCTTTCTTTACTTGGTCCCTGTACTTGGGCTATCTCACTTGTGAATCTCTCTCCATGGCCCAGACTATATTTACATTGTTGCTCGAGCAGCATGCCCCTTCTCTGCTTCAGCGTTTTTGTTTAAAAACAGAGATGCAAAAAAAAAAAAAACACGAAATAGGATACATAACCTGCCAATTCATTCAGACCATCAGCAGCATTGATTGTGTGAGATGTAAATCTATAGTGATGCTGCTGCAATTGTGGCCATATTTCTTCCTTTTCGTATGCCAGCTGCGTTTCACGCGTCGCCTGTCCTGTCAACCATGCCTGAAATGTTGGCTGAAGTTTCGCCTGCAGCTACAGGCCATACCTCAACATAGCCGCATATGAAAATTTACACCTCCTGTGGAACTTACAAAATTTACAAAAATTTGAAAATTTACAAAACGCGCACGCAAAAAAAAATGAAAGACGTTTAAAAATCTCTGTAATTTGAAATTAGAGCCCAGCTCTTGAGGATGAGAAATCTCTGTAATTCGAAATTAGAGCGCAGGGGCCCTAAACTCGTCAAACACAAAGTTGGAGCCGAAAGTTCGCGGAGCGCGCCGATTGGACGTCGGCGACAAAAGTGCTAAGTCATTGTCGCGATTATCCAATCGGTGCGCTCCGTCAACTTCGGCCCCAACTTTGTGTTTGACGAGTTTAGAGCCCCAGCTCTTGAGAAATCATAATGGAAGAGCGCGACTGTACTTCGTCTCACCCTACGATGAACTAAAGGCGGAAGCTACGAACCGCCAGATCTAATCGCGAGCCACTTAGACACTGTACTTCGCTTCGGTGCACGTATCGGTGCCCCCGTCTCGGATCACCGATGGGAATGGGCGGACAGTGGTTCGGATCGAGCAATGAGTGACTCAACAATTTTACATTACTGGCTCTTTGCAGTGTCGAGGCTATAAAAGTTAGGCAGCGTTTTTGGATTCGAAGCATTATTGGTCCAAACCTAATCATTGCTAAGCGTGTCATAGTATAGCGTGGAACGTGATTGGACCTGGTGGCCGGTGGCTTTGGCCTTTAGTCCATCGTAGGATGAGACGAAGTATAGGGAGCATATCAACATAATACGTACGCCAGCGGTGCCTGGTGTACAGATGTGGCATACGGATTATGTAGATCCGTACGCTAGTCGCCGAGGGCCGGGAATCTGCCGTGCGAGCGGTCACACTCTGTTCGAACAAAACAGAGTTTGAGCGGCACATTTGTTTCTTACACATTTTTAAATGATCACAATCGGAACATCACGTGCAGCATATTTTCAGGCATGAAAAGTTACTACATTTAACCGTTATGCTCTTATTAAAACGGTTTCTCGCTACCACCCCTAGGGGATTCTTTTCGGCTTCTGGGTGGCCAAGAGAGCATGCCAAGCCCTCTATCCGCGTCTGGTGCACGCCCTGGCTCTGCCCGCTCCTCCCATTGTCCAAACTGTCTCTATACGCGGCTCTGGAGTGATAGACCGGAAGTTCGAAAGTGGCGCCCCTCCGGTCGCCGCCATGTAGTACGCAAAAGTTGCTACTCGTCACGTGACCTCACAAGAGTCATGACGTCACCGGTAAGATGGCAGCGCCCCGACCTGGTTGATGCAAGTTTATTCCGTGCGCGGTAGTTGTGATGTGCCGCCGCTTGCCGACGATTTCTTTATGCTCTCTGACGTAAGTATAACGTGAAGATCTGAAGGAATTAGACGTTCTACTCCTTTTGCGCAAGATCGCTCTGGATATTAGCAGACAGCATAAATCGTATCGCCGTAGCAGTGCTCGGATTCCGGGATGTGTTCAAGGTTCGATCTAACCTTCAGCACGAAATTTTTGCATTCTCCTAGCTCTGTTTGAACGTTGGAGTGTCTGAGAATCGATGCGAAATGTATGCGTCGCACGTAGATCCTAGGAGTAGGGGAAGTTGTATCAGCCCTAGGTAACCTCGATATCGCAAAAACGTTTAGCGAGGAAGCTCCGGCGACCTTTAAGTTTTGTACTAATCAACTTTTTTGAGGATAGAAGTTTTAGCATAAAATTTTCGCATTTTTCTAGCTTCGTATGAAAGTTGGATTTTCTAAGAGCCGAAGCGAAAAGTATGCGTCGCTACTCTCGTGTAGGGCCTAGAGAGGGTTGTTTCAGCTCTGGGTCACCTAATAATCACAGCAACGTTTAGCAAGGAAGCTCCCGCGATCGTTAACCTTTTGTACTAATCGGCGATTTTACGAATTGGCAATTCCCAAGATTTTGTTATGACGTGCTTTCATTGCAGTAGCTTGAATTCAATCGCAGTACTTTTTTTAAGTGAAAAACTGGCGTTTGTTCAAGTAACGTGCACGCAAACACTTATAAACATCGAACCAATCATTCGAAAAAAAAAAATGTTCACTATACTAACGTTAATAAAACAGTTCATTTATCCCCTTGGAATTCAGAACACAGTAAGTCATAACATTTTTTATTGATAAGTGCACAAAATACTGCATTTGACGTTCCTTACAAATTAATCTTAGTAGGCTCTTGACCTTGCCGGTGGGCATCAGTAGTCCACACCAGACATCAGACTCCTCTAGGATGGATGTCTATTCTATCATTCTAATATCTAGAATCCTTAAAAAAAATGCAGCCTTACCCCTTAGATCCAGAGATAGAACATATAAAATAGCGCAACAGAAACAAGGACAAGAAGTAAACAGGACAGGCGCGTTTACTTCTTGTCCTTGTTTCTGTTGCGCTATTTTATATGTTTTACTAAGATGAACCAACTAGCCCAACAACGTACCTTACTATCCAGAGATAGCACCACACATTTCAACATTTCTTTAAACTTAATGTCACTTGGAAAAAGAAGATTAACTGCACATTTTTCCTTTTCGTGGGATTTATTACGGCCCCAATTTTTTCCGTCGAGTGCGTTGTATCAGTATGTTGATTATTTACTTGCTCTAATTACCTGGACAGGATAAGTTCTATTTCTCTTCGTCCTTTTCCCGAAGAAGCAGTCTTGTTGCAAAATGTTCATTTCCATTTCTTTCACTCTCTTCAATAGACTTTTTTCAAAAGCTTGTGCTGCGTATACTTCGTTTCGCCATAACTTGGCAAAGGGCAACCGCCACAGCCCCCTCGAGCCGATCGGAGAAACGAAGTCGAAGGTATGTAACAAATCTCTGCAGAAGGAGAGCACTCCGATGATGTGTTGTCACATGCCTCTCTCAAACGTGCATATTGGCTCACTGGGACTGTAGCCTTGGCCGTTTGCCAAATTGTGATGAAACCAAGTACAGTAGCTACTATGCTAATTACCCAGGGCCTTCATACTTTGGCCATTTGTTCGACAAGAAGGTTATGTTACCAATCATTGCGAACTCGGCTCAGCGCCTATTGGACTCGAGTGCCGCATTAACGTTCGACGTGAGCTTGCATCCATTCTCATCTTTACGCCCCCCAAAAAATGGTGACAGTCAATGTTGCTTGATGGGGTTTTGCAAAGAGTCTATTGTGTCTTATGTATATAAAATATCCTGCTATACAATAACTTGACACCACATACTATTAAAGTAGGTGCTCAGAGGTCTGTTCGCCTTTGTAATTAATAAGTTACAGAAATATTTATTGCTTACGAGTGTAAGATTTATTTTCAGTAGCTGGACCCCTTTTGTGCTAATTAATGTCAGTGTGTATGATGTTATATGTGCATAGTTTTAAATATCCTCTCTGCAATGTCTACAAAGGATTTGTAGGAAGTAAACGAATAAATAACATGTTCACATCACTGGAGTTTGTTTTCGGATGCACCGCATGTTCAGGAGAGCTGAATGGAGTGCAGCCCCATGCAACAAGCCTGTCAGTCTGGTTTGTACCATTTGTTAATATTGAGGGTTCAAAGATGCAAGCGTCCTCAAAAGCTCCATCCCATGCAGTGAACACAATTCTTGGTGTGTAGACTCTGAAGGCGTAAAGGCTGGAGTGTCCATATGATGCATACTTGTTTATTCTATCAAAAAGGTTTATTTCCAATTTTTCACTTGATTACATAATTATTGATTCTTAATATAAACGATTCCTTAACCCCTTGCCTTCAATAACGAGTGTCACTTGTGCCATCCCTTACGGACCATAAAGCTTGACCACAAGTGTGACTTGCGTTTCGGTTTCGGCGCTTGCTTAGCGCGCTCTCTGGCAGATGGATAAACCACCCCTGTTGCTTCATTTACCTTGGGCAGTGTGCTCGTTTGTTTTGCGGTTTTACAGAGAAATATTGCTCCATTTAGCCAAAACAAAAAATAAAAAGCAGTCGCTGGTCAGCGTTCACCGTTCACGCTAAAACATCATGGCTTTGGCACGGAGGTCCACTTTAGCCGACAAAGAGATACACAACCTTCTTTTTGATTGGGATTAATGCTCAGGCATATGTGACGATGAATTCTTCGGCCTTTTCGATTTTTAAAAATCAGACGATAGTTTGATGATCAGTGACAGGAGGGATGAAAACGATGTGAATCCTGCAAGCATTCCCTCAACTTCGGCGTCTGCACGTCAGTGGGACTGGGACCCGAAGTCCTGATTTAGAGCGAGACGTTACACCTGTAAGTCAAGAAAATATGTTTTGTCTTATTTTAATGCAAATTGCCTGTTTAAAATAAAATTTGCCTGTTTAAAATAAAATTTTGCAGTATGTTCCCTGGAGAAGAAAATGAATACGCAAAGGGTTAACGAGTTCTTTCTGCGACAGTCTCGTGTCAGGGGTTCAGTCGTAGCACCTGTGCTCCTTGTTCTCGGATGACGCTCCAGGCAAGTCGGTGTTCAGTTCAGTCGAGTGGCGATTTCGACTGACTGATACCATTTTTTGATCATACGTCCTGTGCCGCCGCTGACATCTGGTGCACTGAAACTGCCAGGGCTGGCTTTTAATTCACAAATATTCCTGGTAGTTTTCTGCGTCAATGTTGCAAGTTCGATCATGTATTGCTTATGTGGCTGGCTGTGCCGTTTCCTGTACCATTGAATGAATGAATGATTTGAGTTTTATGGCGCGAGAGCTACCAGGGCCAAAATGCGCCAAGTGCATAATCTATTGCAAAAACAAGGGTTGAAGAAACAAAGCTATAGTAGATGAGGATCTAATACTACTATGAACATAAGTCGTGTACAACATGAACATGAATTCTGGTTATAAAACATTATCATGTCTATGCCTTTTAAGATCAAACTGGCCATAATCTACCACACTTTAAACTATCTATAATGAAAGTGATATATTTTCTGAATAAGAGTTACAACCGGTGTATGTAGCCAGTTGCTTTAAGAAATTCTAAAACACGCCGAGAAGGGACTAGAGGTTGATCACCGAGAAGGAAGGCAGGGTGAAACAGAAGGTGATATCTAAGCAGTTCTGGAAAACATGCCCGTGGCTGCTCATGTAGGCGCCTGCAATTCCACAAAATGTGAAATACAGTCACTACTTTGCCGCAATGCTCACACTGCGGAGCCTCTTCACCACAATGCAAATACAGATATGTCAGGCGTGAGTGGCTAATCCTCAGTCGGGACGTTAAAACTTAATGGAAACGATTCCTGTGATGGGAACTCTCCCACACCCCCAAACAAGGTTCAATTACGTGTAGTTTATTGTAATTTTCCCTATATTATTCTGACTGCCCTATCTTATTAAATGCTCTTTTGAAAGCTGGCTTAAAATCTTCATGTGGTAGTCCAAATGATGTTTTAATGTTATCCTTGATAGAGGCGGCTAGCTTATTTGCCCCTTCATTACCGGAAATTCCTACGTGGCTTGGTACCCGGCAGAGTTTAATATCAAGTCCAAGTAAGAGAGTACGGTCCATCTTTACATGCACTTGTTGTGTAAGCCGGTTCTTTGTGTCGGTAAGAGGAAACCGAGAGGAGGCCAATCTGAGAGTCAAGAAACAAAATAGCTTTCGTCACATGATTCTCCTAGATATGTTCAAGGGTCATCATCATACCATAAAGCTCAGCAGTACAAATACTTGTATTGCTATCGATACACCTTGCTTTCTCGTACTGTGTTGAAAACTCTGCAGAGCCTACGTAGGACTAGGTTTTGGCACCATCGGTATAAAATTGTAGGTAATCTTAATATTTCTCCAGCAATGTTAAAAACGCCTGCTGCATCACAAGAGGTTCGACTGATTTCTTCTGAAATTTTGCCAGTGACCAGTGGCATGAAACTTTCACTGCACTCCAGGGAGGAATGCTCTCGACCCTTTTAATTATGTTATTCTCAGGGATTGTAAGCTGCAGGGAAGTTTAAATAATTTGAAGTCGTAACCTTAAGGGTCGCACAATGCTTGGCTTGTTCTCAAAAAGTCTTAAGCAACAAGAGGTATATACGCAGCTAAAGGCGGGATGTGCAGCGTCAGATTTAACTTTGTGTTCATAACACAGGCTAAGATATTGTCTCATCTTTCCTAAAGAAAGTTTATGAGTTTCTGCATAGACGCTCATTACAGGAGAAGCCCGAAAAGCTCTTGTAGCGAGAGTCGAAGGCCAAGATGATGAACAGGATCCAACATTTTCAAGACAGATTCCCGTGCTGATCCATACACAAGTGCATCATAGTCCAGACGGGAACGAACCAGTGAATTGTACAACCGGATGAGACAGCGCCTGTCAGACCCACAAGACATGTGGGAAAGTACTTTGAGGATATTAGACGCTTGCAGGCACTTCGTTTTCAGTTCCTTGTCGTGAGCCAAAAACGTAAGTTTCTTGTCAAAAACAACCCCTAAAACGTTGTGCTCTTGTTTTACAGGTACAAATCTACTATTGAGTTGTAAACTGGTCTCAAGTGACAGGCCACACCGCAGTGAAAAGGGCGCGCACACTGTTTTGTTAGGAGAAATTTTAAACCCATTTTCATCGGCCCATTTGCTCATTTTGTTGAAAGAGACCTGCAGTTGGCGCTCCCAACTTGAGAGGTTGCAGGAAGAAAATTTAATCTCCACATTGTCTACATAAAACTAGGGATGCCGCGAACTTTTTTCGAATCGAAGTTTCGATGATCGAATCAAGCGGTTCGAAAGGTTCGAAAGATTTCGATTTTTCGAATTGTCTATATCGTAAAATTCGACGGAGATCGAATTTTCGAACTTGTTAAGCTAAGAAGTTCGACGCTTTTCGAACCGTCGATCTTATTACGCTAAAAAATTCTATCTTTTTCGAACTTTCGAACTTATTGCGCTGCAAGGTTCGATGCTTGTCGAACTTTCGAACTTGACTGACCAAAAAATCGATAAATTTCGAACTTTCGAACTTATTTATCAAGAAAGGTCGAAAAGTTTCGAACTTTCGAATTCTGAAAAGTCAGAAGTTCGACGAACTTCGAACTTTTAGGGTAAAAGTTCGACGTTCGTCGAACTTCGAAAGACCGGCGGCCGGTTTCATTTGATTTCAAGGAGTGGGGTACATTCGTAATTTTTTTTTCTCGAACTTTTACACGCGGTGCTGCGTTCCTTACGAAAGACAATGTCATTTATTTCAATGTTCTGGCATGCTTAGGTTTAAAGAAATAAATCCCCGAAGGGGAGAGGACGGACGACGGGTTTTTGACGATTATCGTTTGTGCCAGATTTGAAGCACGCTGCAGCCGGAGCTATTTATGGTAGATATGTTATACTTTTTTTTAAGAATGATCTATGTATAGCTTAGGTAAGTGCCGTCTTAAGATGTGATTATTGTTATTCAACGTGAGTTTCGAAGAAATGTCCAAACATGTATCTGCATGCAATTATGACCTAAAATTGATATTTATTTTCGTCTAAGTTGTTTGAGGTATCGCATTTAAATTAGCACCACAGACAGTACATATCATTGCCATCTGCAGAATACAAAATAATATATTTATTGTTTTTTCACGTTAAGGAATAAATTAACTCATTGCAGAAGATTTCTAGTAGTGTTCAAGTTCAGCACGTCATTAAAAGAAAACTTTTTTTTTTTTCGCTTCACGTTCCTGGGACGTGTTTCTTTTAGCCTGTACACATTTTGGTAAAAGAAACTTGTTTCGAAGTTCTGAACCTCTGAATATGCACGAATAGAACACTTCCGACGAATTCTTGATAGTTTTTTTTTCTCCTGCTTTTTATTCCCGCATTTATTATTATTTTTTTTTGTTACTATCGGCACAGGTGTTTAGGTCGAAAAGACAGCTTTGAACTTCCGAACCACTAAGCATGTGACGAGCAGTGCCTTCTGACAACGAGTTTCTAACAGTGACCATCTACGCAACCTTTTATGCAGTGAAGAGCGACAGTAGCTATACATATGCATAAATAATTTCAGATTAAAATAAGCTCGACCACGCCCTCTTTCCCCGTATTGTTTTCTTTAACAGTCCGAAATACCTGCAAAGGGGAAAAGGAGGCTGAAGCCCCCCCCCCCCCCCCCCCCCCCCCCCCCCCCCCGCCGCTATCCTCTTTCTCCCCGCTTTTCCTCTTCCGACGCCACTTGTATGGTAGAACGCTCCTCGACCTCGAGTTGTGTCGGCTTTTGTGCTTTTTGCGAGGCGATTCCTCCGTCCCAGAAAATAAACCTCCAGGACAATTATAAACTTCACCGGATCGGATTACTACCAGCGTGCAAGGGGTGGCGAGCTAGTTTGCCAGGTCGCTTCAAGGTTTTTCTGAGCCTCAACCTCCTGCTCGCCCCTGGCCGTTTCGAACTGGATGAGTCTCGTAAAAGAGTGTGTTCGTGCCATCACTACTGCGTGATAAAGACCCCCCCCCCCCCCCCTTCCCCCCCGGGAGGCTGGCGGTCACAATTCTGCACTGGCAAATATTCTAGCACGTCCGGGACACTCGTCGTCTCATTTAATTGCCTTACCAACTTCGCAGAATCTAGATATCACACCCTCACTTTTCTAAACTTGATTTTGTGAAAACAAGTGAGTCGTGAAAACGTTATTTGAAACTGAAACTGTAGAAAAACTTGAAAATCGGACTTCAAACTTTGAAAACTTGGATTAGAAAAAAATTCAAAATCTTCGAAGTTTTTTTTTTTTTTTTTGAATGTAGAATGTAGCGTTAAAAGAGAATCGAAACTTTCGAACTTTTCGAACTTTAAGCCAAAAGAAATTCGAAATCTTCGAATTGTTCGAACTTCATGTCTATAAAAATTCGAAGCGTTCGAAGTTTTCGAATTTTTTTTACAAAGAATTTCGAAATCTTCGAATTTATCGAACCTGAAGTAAAAAAATATTCGAAATATTCGAATTCGAAATTTTAGAAACCGTGAAAGCTTCGAAATTTTCGAATTCGAAGCTCCGCTGTGGACAAAAGTTGCGAATTTTTCGAAATCAAACCTCGGTCGGTACAAAAATATCGAAATTTTTCGAAATCGAACCTTAGTTCGCTTCGCAAATATCGAAACCTTTCGAAATCGAACCTAGGGTGGTTCGCGACATCCCTACATAAAACGAATAGGAGACAGATGGCGGTATCACTGCAGCCAGGCTGTTTATCTTTACTGCAAACAGAGTAACGCTCAATGCACCCCTTGAGGGACCCCATTTGCTTAAAAAAACAACATCAGAGAGCGTGGATCCGAACCTAATCTGAAAAGTTCGGTTAGTAAGAAAATATTGTATGTAATGCAACATCCGGCCACGGATGCTATACTTATGGAAGTCCTTAAGAATCCCATCATGCCAAGTAGTGTTGTAAGCCTACTCTAGGTCGAAGAATACCGACACACAGTGCTATCAATATACAAAAGCTTCACGTATTTAAGTTTTCAGACGAACAAGGTGATCTAAAGTTGAGCGACCCATTCTAAATCCACACTGATCCGTATCTAAAATTCTTTCAGCCTCCAAAAAGTGCACAAGTCGCCTATTTATCAGCCTCTCGTAAGTTTTCCCGAGATAACTGGTCAGCGCATTGGGACGATAACTCGTAGGCAGTGAAGAGGTTTTACCAAGTTTCAGCAAGGGAATTATATGCGCACGTTTCCAGCAGTGAGGAAAAACAAAAGCTCCCCCCAAATGGTTAAAAAAAAAAGTCAACAGATATCATAGGGATTCACGGGACAAGTGCCGTCCACTTTCCCGTGAATCCGCCGGGACCTAACAGAATAAACATTTCATAGTTTATTCTGTTAGGTCCCGGCGCAGATTCCTTCTTTGTTGCAAGGGCCACCTCAAGTTCACACAAGTTCACACCTCAAGTTCGCACAAAACACAAGCTGTAGCACGATGATTCGACAAACAGAAAGCCGTACACTTTCCAGTACTGCCAGACGCATCGATTCGCTAATACATCCTAGAGAAAGAGGGGGTACGGAGACAACCTTTGAAATAACCACCGTGTCAACGAGGAACGTTCATTTGTCTGGTCTAGCTAAGGGAACATCCAACAGACATTTAAAATACACCTGGTCAGGAGACCTTTCATACGCTGAACCGTCACATGGCAAGCAAAAAAAAGAACGCTTGCGAACGACGGTACTGCTCTAAACCGCCCGGGTCGTTACAAATTTGCCATTGTTATGGGCAGAGATATTTTTTTTATTGTTCTTCGCCTCCGTGAGTTGTAAAAAAAGAATCAAAAACAAAAACGGCTTAAATTTTTATACTTTATTCGCACTGATCTGCAATACATTCTAGTTCTACTTCTCTACAGGTGACAACACCACGTGCGAGGTCCCATTTCTGGAAGTCAGTTTTATAAAACAAAACTTCGTATTTTAACACAAAGTACATTGTACTTTGTTCTAGTGGGTTTCCCTGTGTTTGCTCCGGTGGGCTATAATTCTAGCAGGTAGTAATTGTTGTGCTTTGTACTTGTATGTTCACTATGCATCATTGGCCTAAGCGAAGAAAATTAACACTACAACTTCTTTATATATGAAAGTCCAGTTAAGCCTATTTCTGTGAGATTCTCATTACGGGACGCTGGAGTCATAACGGAGAAGGGTGAACCTCTCTTTTCCTCCTAAACGTGATTTTGTTCAATTCAAAGGCGTATCACATTTTCTAAGCAGTGGTCCAAAACAGTTCTCTTAGATTTTGACACAGCCGCGTGAGGGGTAAAGCGAGCCGATGGATATTGATGGTCACCCACCTTGACGAAGCCCATTTAGCATTTACTTGAGAAGTTCGTTTTCCTTATAGTCACTTCTGATAAACACCCCAGGAGCCATGGAACAAGAACGTTCATTGGTTTTCTCCACTAGTACTACACTAGTGTTATCTTTAAGGTTGGCTGCTTCCTCAAGCGAACTTTTGCAAGTTCTGTCCCTCATTCTTCAGGGGGAGATCGGTGGTCGAGTGGTCTAACCCCAGTGTTGGCAGAATGCATTACAAGCAACGGCGTCACCGGTAGCGCGTTTCTTTTTCGGGTAACCTAGTAATGTACTCGTTACTTTTTTCTAAAACAGTAACGCATGACGTATTTACGTTATTTGTTTTGACTAACGGGTAACGCAGTTACGTTACTCATTACATCTCCTTCCCAAGATTTTAAAAACGTTTTTGGTGCCAAGTCTTATGAATTATTCCACTCGTGACATAATGTCTTCAAGCTTTTGCCTCTTTGGAACCAAGACAGGCAAAATATAGTGTAACAGGAAATTAGATAATTCTGTTAAGTTTCTATACATGAACAAATATTTCTTGAAATAGTGCATACCTGTAACGTAAAAAAAAAAGTTAAACGTTTTAATTCATAAATAAACACTGCGGAAAAGTAACGCGCTGTAATTTTTTATCAACAAATGTAACGGTAACGCGTTCCTTTTATTTTGAGGTAACGTAGGTCGGTAATGCGTTCCTTTTATTTATTTGTTTTCAGGTAATGAGCAAAGTATTTCGTTACTTTTTTGTACACCTACGACACTACGTATTTGCAGTATTAAGTGATAAACGGTGGTCGGGAATATGACAGCCCAAGAGGAGATAAAGGTACGTAATTGTTCTTGACCGCGGCAGTTTCCAGCGGCTCGTTGGTCTAGGGGCATGATTCTCGCTTAGGGTGCGAGAGGTCCCGGGTTCAAATCCCGGACGAGCCCATGTATTCTTTTTTTACAACCTTTTCTGTTTAGTTTGACACTTAACTGCGATTCGGTGAGCGCTTCCTTTGGTTATCGAATCATCTGATTCGACATTCGACAACCAATTTCTGATTGTCGAATCATCGTGCTACAGCTGACCGGGGAGCTTGGCTCAGAATGTCTATATTTGGTTATTCCCGAAGCTCAGGGTGGATAATAAAAATGATTATGGTGTAAATCGTGATTTAAATTATTACTTAAGTCGTGATTTATATCCGACCAGTTTTACTATTGATTAAAATCAAACCTTTCCCGCAAAAAGTAATTCCGAAAATATTTTTATCTACTGTTTGTCTATAGTTTGATGCTTGCTGTGTGCATTTGTTCCGTATTTAAATAAAATAATGATTCAGCAAAAAAATATAAAATTGGACACGAGCAGAAAGAAAAGCTTTTTGAAAATGAAGCGTTGAACTTGATTTGTACATTACACTTCGTTCGTCAGCTACGTAACGGTCTATGGCAACAGAATCAGAACACAAAAGAAAGAAACGAACACTAGAAAAGTAATGTCCTACTGCAATCAAGTCAGGACTCTAAGGAAAAATGAATAAAGTTTTAGAAATAATTATAAAATCAAGCTGTTTTTCTGCTGGTATGGCGGGGATCACAGCGATAAAACTTTGTTGATTGAACTTTACTTTACATTCACAATAATTAATTTTTCCCCGTTATTATCAGTGATCGAACGAATTAATCAGCCAATCTGCCATGTCGAAAAAATATAGTGATAAATAATTTTTACTTTTAGCGACAGTGATTTAAATCAAATTAGTCTGATGTATATCAAATAAATCGTGTTTTTTCTTTTCATTTTTTAAAAAAAATTGTGATTTTTATTTTATTGCTGAAAATTGACTTAAATCTGTACTTTTTTTTTTATTAACGTGCCAGACAGACCCCGCACAAGGCTGGGAGTTGGCAGTCCTGATTGGTTGATAAGACAAAGATTTGCGATGCCTGGTTCATTCACAAGCAAACCCAACAAAATGGTTGTATCAGCGCATGGACTTCAATCACGATGTCCAAAGTTTTAAGAAATATTTCAAAAGTTCAAGGGCTCGTCCGGGACTTGAACCCAGGACCTCTCGCAACCTGAGCGAGAATCATTCCTCTAGACCGCCGAACCTCTATTTTCTTGATAATCAAAGTGATAGCGGCGCCTGCACTGGAAGAAGTGCCTGTTTGCAGATACCCGGAGGACCGGGCAAAAACTACTTCCTCCGGAAGTCCTCACCGCTGCGGACCCCCCGGAAGCAACCTTTGACTGGGTGAGCCAAATTTTCACCAGTTTTACCGAAAACCACCAGAACGCGGGGAAAAGTAGCTAGACCTAGCGAAGCCTATTTCACCGGCGCGCCGGCGGCGCTCTTCGCCGTCGAGTGGGCGTCCGGGGGTCCCTGCCCCATCCCCCGGGCTACCCAAGCATGGAGCCGACTGGACAGGCAATCGGAAATCAAGAGACTGATCGTAACAGCATGCCCGAACTCGAGGATATGGACGAGGTGCAGGGCGAAGTCCATACCAATAATACCCCCGGTAATGACGAGTCGCAATCAGCGGAAGAGACACACTTTCCGCCTTGGATCAAGATACTTAACCGGAAACAACAAAGACTTCAAAACTAGGCCTACCGGAAGACTCTAGAAGAATCTAGACGGAACGACGAGCAACCACCCTCCGGCAAGATGATGCCAACGGGCGCGAAAACCCGCCAGACGTCGAAACCGCAGAAGTGACAGCTCCCACCGCTACCGATTGATGATTACAAAGTGGTCGTCCGCCCCCTGGATGGTCTGAACCTCGGAGCTTGGGGCCCCGATCAAGTCTACCGAGCCATCAAGTTGGCGGCGAAGCTCACTCCTCTCGAGACTGCGGAAATCAAGACGAGGCTCCGTAAGGACCAGAACTTGGCCGTTGTGAGCACTCCAAGTGTCGACACGTTGGAGCGGCTTTGCAATATCTCCTTCATCGCACTCGGAGAAAAGCAGTTCCTAGTAAAACCTTACGCCGCCATGCCGGACGACTCCTGTAAAGGGGTCATCTCGGGCAGCACATCTCGGCCCTCGTCCGTGTGGCTCATTGAAGAACTCAACGCACGGAACAGCAACTACATAGTCCTGAACGCTCGAATGATGGGTAGTACGACCTCAGCCATCATCATTTTTCACGGACTCAGGGTTCCTCGCCTAGTGAACATCGATGGCGGCGAATTTGAGTGCAGGGTCTACAGACCCAAAAAACAAGTCTGTACTAAGTGCCTAGGACTAGGACACCGAGAGCACGTGTGCCCTCAGCCTGAAAAGCAACGATGCCGAGAGTGTGGAACTGAAGGCAGTGCCATGGATTCGCACGAATGCGAAGCGAAGTGCGTGAATTGTTGCGGGGCTCACCCGGCTACGGACCCTCGATGCCCCGCAAGGCAGCGAGCTCCGTACAACAAGTCACGCGTTCAGAAGTACCTGCAGCAACAACAACGTGGCCGCCATCAGCAGGGAAGTCAACGGCCCCAGCACATGGCTTCACCGCTTCAACCCGGGCAAGCGATCCAGGCTGTAATACCCCGAGGAGCAGTGGCCACGACTACCAACGAGGGGATGGGCGAAGCAAAACCCGTACGCTCTGCTTTTTCTCTGAAGCACTCGACAGCAGCCCAACGTCGACGGCCCTGAAGGTTCAGACACCCGCTCCGGATCCAAGCGGGCCCGGAGCAGATCCAAGGCGAGATCTCGCTCCCGCAGCCGAGCCCGATCCCGGTCGAGACGGAGGATGCAGCAACAACGGTCGGCGCAGGAAGCTGAAACCCGAAAATCAAGGAGCCCCGGTCAAGAGGCCCCGAAGGTGAGCTGGACAGTGCAGCAGCCTCCCACTCCCTCCCAATTCCCCGCATGCCCCCCTTCTCCCGCTCCTAGATCCAGCGTTAGGACACAACACCACACACACAAACAAAACACTCAGCACACGTTCATTGAAAGCAATCCTTGTGCCACCGACACTTCCTTCCTCGATACCTTGAGGCGCGAACTCAGGGCGGAAATGCAGAGCTATTGAGATGAACTCCGCATGATTAGGGAGGAGATGCAGAGATCTAGGGAGGAAGTTAAAAAATCTAGACTTGAGCCACTCGGTCTCAGCGAAGAACTTAAACGCGAAGTTGACAAACGGATCGCCGAGGCCAGACTTGGTATTAGCAAGGAACTGGATCACATGACCACTACACTCAAAGGGGACATGCAGACTGGCATGAATAACGCCCGTGGACAAATCCTTAAGGAAAATAGAGCCCAACTCCCTGAGCTGGTTCGAGACATTCTCTCCACGATGCCTCGACACAGGCTCGAGGTAAAGAGCCTCAAGGCAGCGGGACACCGCTCGTCCGGAACAGGGTCTCCCCCAGTTACGCACTTAAGCTTGTCCCAGAACCATCCCCAGAACTTTAGTCAGGAACAACACAATGGAACGGGACAGTAACAGGGTCAGAACGGCGGACCACCTGGTCCTCCGCAAACGCCCACCCAGTAACATACGCGTTTGGCAGTGGAACTGCAGGGGCTATCGGCGCAAGCACGGGGCGCTCACGCAGTTCCTCGCTACACTCGACGAAAAACCCGAAGTTATCGCAATGCAGGAAACCGCGTGTACACCGGCACTCTCGGGATACGTGACTTGTGCTTCAAAACCGGAACACGAGGGCGAACCTCCGAGGGTAGCCACTCTCGTAGCCAAACATCTACCGTTCATTCCACATCAGTTAGAAAGGGTCACTGGCATACCATATGTCTTTCTCGAGTTGCTCCCGCAGAAAAGCGGACAAAGCAGTCTTTTCGTCCTTAATTTGTACAGTTCACCAAGGGCGAGAAAAGACACCTTTGACGCGATCTTTAGAGACGCTATCGCCTTAACCAAACCGAGCGAGAATACGCTTCTCATAGTAGGGGATCTGAACGCGGCCCACCCGGCATGGAGATATTATCAAGAGTCGGTGAAAGGACGAAAACTAGCCACGGCCATAGACAGAAATCAGCTTGCGCTCCTCAACGAGCCGGATCAGCCCACGAGGGTGGGGAACAGCGCGAGCCGCGACACGTGCCCGGACCTCTCCCTCGCCAGAGCGAGAGGCCCGTGCACGTGGACCAACCTCCAGGAGAGTCTGGGCAGCGATCATTTTATCATTGAAATTCAAGTTCCAGTGCAGGCTCATCGTAGACACAAGAAGGCCCTGCGGTTGGTCAACTGGGACTCGTTCCGCCAGCTCAGGGCTCAGACAAACGCCGAAGAGATAGATGAAAACGTACCATTGGCACAATGGGTAAGAAAACTCCACGCCGACATTCAGAGTAACCAAGACAGTTCAGACGACGGACAAGGCGCCCGTCGTCGACCCGCATCTTCTCCATCCATGGGAAGCCCGTCGTGGCCTAACTAAAGAATGGAGAGTACAGAAATATAATCGGAAACTCAAAATTCGCATAGCCAAAATTGCCCAAGAAGTCGAGCGTTATGCAGAGGAGCTCACCCAATCTAATTGGCATAAACTCTGGGACAAACTACAAGGTACCCTAGGAACCAGGCAGACCTGGAGTCTACTGAAGAGTCTGCTTGACCCCACAAAGACTAGGACCGAAACCAACAAGGCTATAGTAAAACTTGTTCATCAAACAGCACACAACGGGGAGAACGCCTTGTGGGAGTTCCTAAAGGAACGTTACATCGCATCCGGCCCCAGACCAAACTACCGCCCATATCCCTACGAAGAAGCAGACCATCCGCTGGATCAGGACATATCTGAATACGAAGTTAGGGGAATACTCACTGGCCTAACCTGCAATAGCGCTCCCGGAGAGGACGGAGTCACGTACAGGATTCTCAGGAATCTGGACAATGCCTCCGTTTCGGCCCTCACATCATACTTCAACAGGGTATGGAGTACCGGTGTCCTCCCACCGGAATGGAAACACGCCGAGATCACCTTCATCCCGAAACCTGGGAAGGCTCTCACGCTAGAAAACCTCTGGCCCATTTCACTAACATCGTGTATAGGTAAGCTTCTGGAACACATAGTTCTCAGACGCCTTCAATCCCATCTCGAAGCTAACGGATTTCTCGCGGACACAATGTTCTGGTTTCGACAAAATCTGTCAGCACAGGACGTCCTCCTACAGCTCAAAGAAGACATCCTAGACTTTCCTGCAAGAACGCGGACGAGAGCGGTACTCGCGCTGGACCTTAGAGGAGCTTTTGACAACGTGTCTCACGACGCCATTCTCGAGGGCTTGACCAGAGCACACTGCGGCAAAAGAACTTACGACTGTGTCCGTGCGTTTCTGACGGACAGGACCGCTACTCTAGGGCTGGGAGATCTTCGCTCCCAGCCCATAAAGCTCTCGGGGAGGGGAACACCACAGGGCTCCGTCCTTTCGCCGACTCTTTTTAATATAGCCATTTCAAGTCTCCCGACCCTGCTGGGGGCCATCCCTAACGTCAGGCATGCTCTGTATGCAGACGACATCACCATCTGGACAATCAAGGGTTCGGATGGTGAGATACAGGATGGACTTCAGGAGGTGGTCGAAATCACTCAAAAGGTTGCAGAAGTAGCAGGACTAACTTGCGCCGCCGACAAGTATGAGCTTCTACTCATTAGAAGCAAACGTTGCACTAAAGAAGATGAAATTTGTTTAAATCTAGATGGAGAGAAGGTACTCACAGTCGACAGACTCAGGGTACTCGACCCACACATTCAGTCCAACGGCAAGGCATCCTTCACCGTGCAAATGCTTCGCAGGCAATGCTAGCAGATTGCCCACCTCATACGAAGGGTGGGAAATGGACGTGGCGGGCTTAAAGAAGCCGACACCGTGAGAATTTTCCAGGTTTTTCTAGTAAGTAGAGTTATCTACCGTTGTCCTTTCCATAACTTTAAACGTAGAGAGATAGACACTCTCAATACGATCCTCCGAACTGCTATAAAAACGGCGGTTGGATTGCCTCAGCATACGTCCACGCAGCGCCTTCTTCGACTTGGTATTCACAATACTATAGAAGAACTGATTGAGGCTCAGCCTGTTTGACAGCGTACAAGACTCAGTTACACACAGCCTGGAAGAAATCTCTTAGCCAGGCTCGGTTACAAACCACTTAAGAGGGGGCGCACCTCAGAGCCCCATAGAGAATACATGAGGTTTTTCACCAAATTAAAAAAATTCTCACATAATAACGGCTGCGCGGATCTTCTTGAAAATTTCGGCTTTAAAGACATTGAGTCATTATCGAGTCACTAAGCGCAACAAATGTTTCATCATAAATTTAATTATATTCTTTAAAAAATCATGAAAATGGTCAAAATCGGCTAATTCGGCACTCTTGCGTTCGGAGCAAATTTACAAAATTATCTAAATTCAAACATAAGAAATATTGCGCTTAATGTCTTCTAAATTTATTACGGAATCGAATAATATTCAAATTATTCATGTAAGTCGATTTGTTCCGTAACTACAGCAAATATAAAGAACCAAGGTGTCGGTGCTTGTTTTCGTCGTTTTTAAGGTACCTCTCTCTCCCGTGCGATGGTGCTCGCTGTCCACGAAATGCGAAATCGTCCGTTCGGAGATCGGCCGGATCGGCACTGTGCGAGGTGTTCTTCCGCGGCCGTATTCCGCGCCCGTATCCTGTTTCATTCTGCACGCCGAGGCGTCAGTGTGCGTGTCTTGCTTTCCTGGTTCTCGCTGGGTAGGTCTCCGTGTTTTCGCAAGTGACAAATTCACCTTGGAGCTATGGGTCGAAGACAACCGTCCTGTGGCAAGCGGACCGCGAGGTGTTCCACAACCTCGCGGTCCGTCAACGCGTTGTGCTTGTTTCTACTTTTTTTTTTCTTTTAAAAACGGGCTTTTTTTTTCTTTGACGCAAAGTTTTATTTTATCGTTATCCTTCACACAAACGTCCTTCGGCCTTGGGGTCGTGGAAATCGGGGATGAAGCGTGCACAGAGTAGATCGTTGTTTGTCTCCTTTTTATTTTTCACGGACGTCCTGTGACCTCCGTATGGTTCGTGGTCACCGCAATCTAACGCGGGGAAAAACGGGTCGCCTGCTCTGTAGTCAGGGTATTCCTAGGGGAGGGTGATAACTCGCTGTTCTTCTGGAAATTCACATATCACCCAAAAAGGTGACATGGGTAATGATTACGGTATGTTTTTTCCGGTGTTTATTTTTGAGCGAAAACCGGTGCATGTTTTTCCGTGCTTATTTTTTAATCACCAGTGTATTATGGGTTGAACGTCTTGTGATGATGCTAAAAAGCGTTGATAACCAAAGAAAAATGCGATTGGACAAGAACATTTCAAATTTCCAATTCTATTCACATATCCATTACGCTCTTCTCGTGGGAGCATCTATCCTGACGAAAAATGCCTAAGTCATTGAGCTGTGAACGCATACTCAGTGTACAATCTTTCGGCCTAGAGAGGTATTGCGCACGCTCGAACGCGCTTCACAGCCCAGTAGACGAAGTTGGTGGCACCCAGAAGGCGAGTTTTTGAATGGTCTGTAGTAGGCAAAAGAAACAAATAACAATCAACGCATATCAGCTCTTCAAGCGAAGAGGCGCGTTTCTAAGGTCAATGGTTCCGGACGGCACTAATGTTGTTGGCGTTGTCGTAAGATGACGTCAGTTCGTACGAACTGACGTCATCTTACGTGATCACGTGACACAAACACGTCATCTTACATGATCTCGTTACACGAAATGACGTCATCTTACGTGATCACGCTGCACGAAATGACGCCATCTTACGTGACCACGTAACACGTCATCTTGTAAGTCAACCTCTCCCTACAGCAGCGCGCTCCGCGCTTTCCGGGCCCGTGCAGTGCTGTAGTCGAAAGCAAGCTCCATATGGCAAGCGAAAGCTTCTGAAGTCTCACATTGAGAATACTCGCAAGCGACCGTCTGTGGAAGCTTCGCACGTTGAGGTTTTTGTTGAGATCGAGCCATCGTGTTCCATTAACTATAGTTGAAGTTATCGTTCAATAAAGCCCTAAAAAATATGAATGTAGTTGGTGTAGACATCAAGATCTAATCAAAAATGCGGTTTGACGTCGTTTAATTAACGTGTATATACAAGTGTAGAAAAAAATGAGTTATTTGTGCATAGATGTTTAAAAAAGTGTTTATTATTCGACATAGGACTTTGGGAGAAGGATGTGTTATGATTTTTCTTCATGAGCGCAAATATACCTGACGCAATAAATAGTGACGATTTCATCGTCCCAGTGGTGAGCAGGTGATTTCTTGCTCGAAACAATGATGCCATTTCATAAACCAAGTTCTGTGACATATGCTTTTCCAATGTCTGGTCACTATTTTGTAAACCTTTCAGTCCAAACGAGTATACTTCTGTTTGTTTTTGTTAGCTTAGGAGGGGGTCACAGAGCCTATCTTTTTGTCTTCCTCTAGGACAGACGTACAGAGTTATACCGCAACACGCATCTGTGGAGCACACAGAGCTATCGCTCTCCTGTTGACGGTACAGTAGCAGACGACACAACGCAGCTCCGTAGTCTAGCTATCGAGGGCACGGCTGGCCGCGGCCCGTAGCGCGACCGTTCAGACTAGGGAAATGGTTTTGAAGAACCGAGAAATGGTATCTTGTGTACAATAATCACATGTCGTTAGTATACTAGTATTCTACTTGCTAAGCCAAATAAATATTTGCAGCTTGTGAGAATATGTTTGCGTGACGATTTACCGTTCACACTCCTGACGGATGCTAGCGAATCCTTCATGTTCGTGGCTCGCAGTTATCGGTACCCCCTCGGAGTGACTTCACCATATATATTTTTTTCTTGCTTGCAGGACATCATAAAAATCACAAACACGCGAGAAAAAAAAAATCTTATGAGTACGCGTGATTTTGAGCTTCGCAGCTCTAAAGATGCCCGGTAAATGTCGTCCAGCTTGGGAAGAAACTAATTCTTTTTGTTGGAGTTTGACTATCGTATGCTGGCAGCTCGTTTCCGGTTTGTTTTGTCTATACTCCGTTTCACCGTAATTTGGCAACCCTCAGTCAGGGCTGCTGTGAGGGAATCACAGTCGCGGAGCAAAGCACGTGACAGCTACTTTTAGGAGCAGTACTATGGCACCTGCAGCGCGTCTCCGACTGGTGTGGTTAGCGTCTTATGCTGGCCATACATCAAAAGTGGTTCCGAAGTGCAACAAATGACGTCACAGAAGACGGAATGTCACGCTGTTGCATCTCGCGATCCTGGCAATTCATCGTAGAAAGGCTGGCGAAAGCCACGAGGGAACACGAGTGTCGCTGTCGTCATGGCGTCCCAACGAAAAGCAATTATACAATTTCGACGTTTTTGTAATTCGGTAATTTAAATTACTGTATACAATTTTTAAGAAAGTAAAGACATCATAACCAAATAGGAACTTCCGTGCTAAAACATGCAGTGCGAAGTGAAGACAACTACTATCTTTTTTTTTTTTTTCTTGATGTCCACAAAAAAAAAAAAAAAAAGGCTATGCAGCATCGATCCTACCGTTTTTATGTTGTTTTTTTTTCGCACATTATGTGATGCACGAAAGTAACGACGTAAAAGCGCTGTAGAGACGATATAAAAACAAAAATTTAAGGGAATCGAGCTTTGTAGTGGAACGGAAAAAAATAAATAATTAACGACTTTTTACGGTAAACACTTCACCTCTAAGTAGAACTTCAAAAAAGTGACGGTTACGCGCTTTCATGGCCATTTCAACAAAGTTGGGAGAACGATGTATTGCATCTTGTGAATAGACATGTGGAGCAGCATGTTTATGTTAGAGGTATTGTGTGTAATCGCTGCGCAGTACCTGCCAAAAGAAGATATTATTTGGGCACAGTCTCAACCGTTTCCGTCTGTGTGTGCTACGAATACAGCAACTCTTTTCGTAGAAGAAGTGATGAGGAAATGGCGTGCCCTTGATGATACGATTGTGATTATGAAATAAAATTTTTAATCAGCCAATAATTGCGACCTGTCCGGTCGCCTGGAACCCCGACAACAACTATCGTTCTCTGGAAAGTTCATTCTAATATTTACACGTTTTGTGGAGTTCATCGAGCGAATAAGAATGTTCCAACAATGAGCTAAACCTACACGAGTTCCAGAATCCAACACGGCGCTTTTGAATTTTAGCGCCGTAGATAGTTCTGCGAACAGTGTATACTTCTGTGCAAATATTCGTCTAACAGTTTTGCAACGTTGGAAAGCATCGGAATGATTCAGAATCACTGCGGAGTTGATACTCGGGAAGATAAGACGGGCACTTGGGAGAAACGGACCGTGGCATTTGAGACAGGGGCACAACCGGGGGACAAACGTGCTACAATCGCATAACCTTCCAAGGTCATCGCTTGGGCGACCGCGCGCGCGCCCAAGAAACCTTTTTTTTCTTCTTTTTAGGGGTGGTGGGGGGGGGGAGGGGAGTGGTGTAGGCTCTGATTGTCTTCCTCCTTTGTGGCTTTTGACAGACGCACAACGAGACTGGCAGAACAAGCGCATGATTCATTTCTTTCGATGGAGGCGTTCTGTCCGTGTATGCGAACATGATTTTTTTTCCCCTTTTAGTAGTTAGTTGTTCTTGCCTTGACTCGGGTCCCAGTGGGTGCGTTGTCGTTGTATGCCCACTATTTTTTTTTTTTTTTAGTTATTGGTAGCTTTTGTGCTGATGGGGTATCAAGGTAGACAAAAAGAAAAAAAAATGAAATAGCGCCTCGACAAAAAAAAAAAAAAAAAAGTTGTTGCGATCAGGAACGTTTTCAAAGCGATTTTAGGAGCCTGCAGTGTTACCACAGATGCAGGATTGAGAGCGTAACCCACGCACTTGAAGAGAAGGGGAAGCTCTCGTCTTATTGGAACTCTCTTTTATGGGTTTCCACGTCGCGATTTTCCTTCAAAATCAACTGTCATTTATTTCTCGCTCGTGGCTTCCAAGTACTGGAGGCCACGACTCGAGCCACAATAGTTTTGCGAAATCAAGGTATCGCTGAAATGGATAACTCTCACGTACAGTTCGACGCGCAATACCTTTGCCGTATTGACTCGCGAGAGATGCCCCCAACACGGCTGGGTATGGCGGTGCTCCAGACCTAACATCTAAATTTTGTTGCCTTACCTGTTACTATTTCGCGCCCATTTTGAGCCATATCAAAATGAAAGCGGATGATGAAATAAAAATGACACTCGTTTTCCGCTCGATGGAAATTTCACGCCAGCTCGCTGTCTTTGCTGGTACCTTGAGCGTTTCCCAGCGATGCGGAGTTAAAAAAAAAAAAAAAAAAAAAAACACGTACGATGGCATTTTTTGCACACTCATTACTTCTATAACACTGAGCCACCTCGTATCCTTTTGTTTTTCTTTCATGGTACTAATTTCTTTCTGCGCATTACGGCTGTTACGACGCTAAAGCGCGAAACACATGTACGACGAAACCGTCCGATCCGACGTCCGACCGCGCAATACGACGGTCGGAGGCGAGGGTTTTCGTAGCATCGGAGAGCGTTGAAAACCCTCGCCTCCGACCGTCGTATTGCGCGGTCGGACGTCGGATCGGACGGTTTCGTCGTACATGTGTTTCGCGCTTAAGTCTGTCTGCCCTTCGAATTTGAACTTAGGCTCAGATCAGGGACGAACCAGTTTAAATCAGGAAAATATAATTAACACTGTAGCAAAGTAAATCTATCATATCGATCGGAAATACGATTTGGCACATTCCATCTGAACACATATTGTGCACAGCGAATGCAATAGCGAGTCAGCGTGCAAAACGCCGCCACACTGAGCTACCATAACATCTCAGCGATTTTTGCATAGCACCGAGCACGGAAAAGAGAAAACAGTTATTCATTCACATAAACGAAGCAAATTTATTTAAAGCGCGGACACTCCGTACGTCCAATCTAGCTAAGATTATCAATAGACTCGACCATATCATTTGTCGAAACAGATAAATGACGTTGGCAAAAATGATTAGACTGAATAAGTGAATCTAACGCACGTATTTTACCAACCAACGGTCGCGCGCCTTCAATACCCTTTCCAATTGTCATTGCGCACCTTGTACACACTTTGGGGAGCAATGCATATTTACATCGCCGCCCGAGGTCTCCATTGAACGTGTAGTGCTGACCCAAATAAAATGCTAACCTGACTCTCAATCGCTCACCGCAAAGGACGATTTCGAACAGGCGGTACTGTAGGTCACTTGAGATAAAAAAAAGAGAAGAAAAACAAGCTATAGAAACGAGCGTCGTAAAAAAGGGGACCGGCATTTTTATTCCTACCTCCGAACAGAAACGAGCGCCACCCACCGCATCACACAGCGCAGAGGCCGGACTCGGCCACCGCGCGTGCATACCAAGCGCGCGCGAGGGAGGGAGAAACTTCCTCCACCGGGAGAACACGGCACATTTCGGGATCTATTTCACGCAGCGGATAACGCGGGCCTTTTCACACCTCGATACTGGCGCCATCTAGAAGTTGCGCGTTCAACCACGTTTCGAGCCGCGCGCCATCTGGTGGCTGAAACGGACGAATAAATAGAGGTACCGCGCTCTCTTAATAAAGAACAGGGCTGCATACGGCTAAAATCTGTCCCACCGACCATTGCGGCTAAAATACGAGTTTTGCCCCTACCAAAGAACGTGCATCCCATTCTTAATGCAGGTAGACGCCTCGCGCGTACCCGCTACCTAAGGCTCAAATATCAAAACGACCCAGACGTCTGGGGAGTACACTTCCCCACGTGAGGCAAAGTGCATGGTCGTCTGCGACTCGCTAGGGCGAGGTGAAGCGATAGCGTCTCTCGCCGCTCCCACATCGATCGCGGAGGGCGAAGAAGCGGCAATTGCATTAGCCGTAGCACAGCTTTCGCGTAAAACTGAAAACACAGACAAGACCTGTACCATAATCACTGATTCACAGACAGCGTGCAGGGCGTTCGCGCGATGCGTCGTCTCACAACGAAGTGGACACATTCTAAACACAGTTAATCAAAGCACACTACCCGCAATCCAGATAGTTTGGACTCCTGGACATACCTCCCTCTCTGGCAACGAGAGTGCGGATGCACTCGCCCGAGAAATAGCCGGCCGGGCGTTGCATGGGGAAGGGGAGGCACCGGAGAATCACAACATGGCCACATCGAACTTACGCACAGAGCCAACACCGCTTTACACGTACAATGAAATCACGGCATTTTACAGATCACAGCGTAGAACACTACCCCCCTCCGCACAGGGACCTATCTAGGGAGGAAGGGATTGAGTGGCGGCAGATACAAACACACACTTTCCCAACTTTGTACCACAAGCCTCTATTTTTCCCTAACAGATACCGGGGCACCTGCCCCGGCTGCCAATCTTCCGAAACTTCCCTTTTCCACACAACCTGGGCCTGCCCCTCCCCACCTGGGCAAGGCATCCTTCCCCATCCCTGACCCATCCTTTACCTCCTGGGAGGCTGCGCTGTCTAGCGCAAAGCCCGAGGACCAGCGAATGCTGATCTCTCGGGCTAAGCGGATAGCAGAGGACAACGGGGCCCTGGACTAGGGGCTCCCGACCAGAGAGAAGACACTCATGCCTTTTCCTTGAATAAAGTTTTTCCTCCTCCTCCTCCTCCTGCTCTATTTTCAATATTACTAGACCAACGAGCCGGTGCACGTCACAATAACACAGTACGATGGTGAATGCATTTCTCTGCTTGATGAGTCTCCTCGGGCAATATCACTGTTTGTTGTATGCTGTACAATACCAGTCACCGCGAAGATACGAGTGTCAGCTTGAAAAGGTATGGCCCGCGTGTCTCGCCAAGGCCTCGGGCAGAGATGGAAGTAAGGACATTACTGCAACATGGTCAAAGGAACTAAATTAACTGTTCCACTAATACTAGTTTAGAAGGCACGGTCACTTAAAAGTATGCGTTCGTGCCTTTATTAAGGCTGGGGCAGACATCACTGTGTACTTTAATATGTATTGGCTGCACAGAGAAACATATAAAAAATATCTACTCAAACCAAACCATCAAACATTGCTGGACATTGAAAGCAATGTGGCTGCAATCCTGGCTTGAAATAAACAAAGATAAGAAAGCAACAAATAAAATTGAGAGGGAGATTATAAAAGATTTTTGTATCAAAAAGACAGATGACAATTGCGTTATCACACCTTCTATTTATTTATTTAAAAAAAAAAATATGTGATTTTTCTGGCTGACTTTTTCTAAGAGTGGTTATAGGTCGTGATTCAGGTCGTGCAAATTAGTGCGTATCTTGTATAAGTGACGATGGCTCCTAATAAAATCAGTTGAGAGTTAGCGCCTGTCCTGTTGACCAACTAGCCCGAATCCAAGTTTTAATGCGTTACACTATACGTCAGTCATATCTTTCGTTTAAATTTGAGACAAATAATCTGACCTAAGAATGTGAGGCAATTTGCATGGGACGTGCTGGGGCTGATCAACCGGCCTGTATCAACACCTCCTAGGCAGCTTTCAAAGCCTGCGCGTCACGTGATATGACGTCACGTCCCGGAAGCCTGCACGGGCGCTGATTGGATGCGAGTGCAGCGTCAGCGTTCGCCGTGGGACTCGTTTCCTATCATAGTCCCACGCGAAGGCTGACGCGGCACTCGAATCCAATCAGCGCCCGTGCAGGCCTCCGGGACGTGACGTCATGTCACGTGACGCACACGCTTGAAAGCTGCATAGGAGGTGTTTCCTGTATCCGGCCAATTGATTCACGTAAAATTGTTTCGCGGTGAAGAAACGTGCAGCCACCAAGTCATTGTAACTTCAAATTCAAATGGCCGAGCAACCGCGAAAGCGTTTATTACAACCAAGTGAATGCCTTCATTAGATTAATGGAGTTTTTGGGGCGGGTAATATTGACAGTGAGTAGGTCATATTGCGTTTTAGTAAAGAAAACATATGTCTAAATTTTATACTAAGTACTGCAGAAAGAGCATTATATTGAGAGTGCCGTGGAAACTGCTGAAGCCTACAACCCTTCAAAGCTTCAACAAGATTCTACAGACGATGGCAGGCTAACGTGAAAAAGATCGGCGTTTCACTCTGTTCAACGAAATGTCGTCTCGGGAATAAATTTACAAGAACCAATCTCGGTTAGAACTGACAAACGTATAATTGTATTTTTTTTAGTGAACGTTGAAATGAAGTATTACGCTCTCCTCAATAATGACAAGTACCACGCGAGGCGGAGACTCCTGTCTGAATTGCCTTATTTCTCTATTCAAGAACAGCGCAGTTATCATATAATTAATCAAGCAGGTGGACTAAGAATAAATATATATTATTGAAACGATATATTCATAAATGTTAATCTGAAAAAGAACTTATATACAATTTGAAGGAAAGCATGTATACAATGCGAAACCCACCACTGGAGTTTGTTTTTGTTATCGCTGATTTCTCCTTTATCTGACACAAATAATACTCGAAAATTGCCACTTTGTGCTTATGGTGTTACAATGGCATCATAAACCTTGACGATAATACACATTTTGTAGGTTATGCCGTCGCCGGAAGCCTATTTTTTGCTTCTACTGGTGTTAAGGATTTAATAGGTCAGTAAAATGATGTGTTGAGTAAGCTAGACACATGGGCCACATTCATTTATTAACAATCAACACAAGTAAATTCAAGGCTGTGCTTTTCAGGCCTAAAAATGGTAAAAAAATATAAAGGAAAGCCTTGTGATTGGTACCATCAGGAGTAACTTCAGTAAAAATTTTGAGGCTTTTTTTTTTTTTCAAATAGAATCTCATTTGGAACAAACATATTGATATGGTTGGTAACAAACTTGCTCGCGTTGTTGGTGCTCTTACAGGACTACGTTTTTTTTTTTTCTCTTTCTTCCCGGTAACATATACTTGTTAATTTACAACTCGTTTTGGTCCTTTCGCACCTTAGCTATACAGCAATTTAGTCGTGGGAAAACTATCATCTCTAATATTTATAAACTTTTTTTTTTTCTCACTAGGGAAAGGAAAGCTATGCGCGATATTTCCAATTCGAAATACAATGCTAATTCAGTACCAATTTTCAGAAACCTTGCAATCTATACTCTTCAATCCCTATATATTAGCACATTGCCCAAGCGATATTACGCAGAAAAAAAATCAACTTTATCTTACAATTATCGAACTTAATGAAAAACTGCAAAATATAACACTCGCCAAAGTGAAACGTGGTACATTCCTCACACATTCACTCACAATAGAAATCAATCGCTGTCATTCACATTGATATCCTTACTCAACTCTCTCAATCATTGGGCCTCAAACTTTTTTTTTTCACTTATAAGTTATCACCTACCCAACTTTGCTTATGCCCTTTTTCTATATGTGCTCGCTGTATATTTTAACACGCATTTTCTGTATCGTGTTTATTGTGTACCAAATCTTTTTTACCTAACTATTGTACCAGGCACGTAGCCAGCGGGGAGGCCCAGGGGGCCCGCCCCCCCCCCCCCCCCCGAAATCTTCTATTTTGCATGGGTCCTCCTCTCCCCCATCCCCCTCATACAGCATTTTGTCATGGGTGCCCCCCCCCCCCCCCCCACCAACAAAATCCTGGCTACGTGCCTGTATTGTACTCTCTAAGGGGGGGGGGGGGGGGGGGGGGGAGTGCAGACCCAGTCAGTCGCATTTTGGTGACTTTTTAGTTTTTACCTGTACACCCGGTCTCCGACATCGTGCAAAAATGAATGTTAAACAATTTTTATTTTATTTGTTGACTGCCGCGATCCTTGCGGTAGAACAGCGGCGGAAGTGGATGCGCCTGACGCCCGTGCTCTGGTGTAGTTTGCTCTGCTGCCAGACAGTCGACGAAAAGCGAAGCAGACACGAGACGGGAGGCCGCGACGACACGACCCTTGCGTCCGCCCGCCTTGTTCTCCAGCACTTTTACGAACAACCGCCAGGATCGCGACATCTGACAGCATGAGGTACGCCTGCTCCTCTGACGCGATTTCTTGCCCCTCAGGACAACTTTCGATGCATGGAAGGTATGGGACGGTAAATACACCGGTAGAAGAGTTGTTCCAGGCGCCGTGTAGTTTCAGTAAAATTATCTTGGATTTGAGGTTATTAGGTATCAATTATATTTCAAATAGCTTTAAGAACAATCTGTAGTGTGAACAAATTGCTAAACTAACCAAAGTTCTTCAGCTCTAATTTTGGAATAATAGTATCGGTTTCTTTTTTTTATTTATTTAATGGCACAAGCATGTGATGAAAAAAAAAACGAAAATAATACAAGACGTGGAAGCTATACGAACCTCTGATGAATCCCCTCACAGTATTGCTCTTCTATCCCGCCTATGTCGGTTGTTATTTCCTTTGATTCTAGGCGACTAGAATTTCGACAGTGCGCAGGTGGAGGCATGGTCATGGTGGGCTAAAAGAAGGAGGTGTGACGGTAGTGCAAACGAGACCGGTCCCTCGATTCCACCTCGGAGCGTCATCTCTAAGTCGATAGCAGCGCCACCCTGCACTTCTACTCAGCGAGCGAGGGTGTGCGGTCAAGAGTGGAAGAACGACAGTGGAAAGGCGAGAATTCACGACTGAGTGCAGTTGGGGTGCTGTAGGTATGATCGCGGGACCGCTCTCGACCTTTGGGCAAAGCTAGTGATCAGCACACTGTATATTCTGCAGTTACTATATAGAATTCGCTCTTTGCGCTTCTTAGTGTTACAAGTACCGGCAGTCTTTGACACGTCGACTGCGTGACAACGTGGGTTTCGGAAGCGAATGGCGGCGGACAGCAATAGAATAAACTGAAGAAGGCCATTTTGTTCCTGCGAAATGTGCTTCGTCATTCGCGCTGGTTGTAATTACTTCTAACAGACAGTATCAAGATACTTTAGCCTCTCCAAGTAATTCTAACCCAACATAGTGAGGGCGAGAAAATCTTGAGTCTTTCGTCATATAGTCGGGAATTTTGTCAATAATGCTTCCGCGCCGCCATTCGTCTCGATGAAGGCAGAGGTTTTATTTCTCAATGTAAGAACTGACATGGTTGCTTTGATCTCTTCCTGCTTGATCAGCTGACAGTAATCATCTCTTCCTGCCAATTAATTTTTGTTTCGTCTCTGCTTTCATTCCCTTCTTCAACTTGTGGGTTGGTTACTGTTGATGCCCTTTTGAAAGTATTATACCTATATTGTTAGATGAAAGATATGCACGCGTGGTCACGTCTCTTTCGTAGATGTTTATTTATTCATCGTGTCCTTCCTGCCATCTGCAGCCCGTTCTTAAGATCATTCATCCAATAGAAAAACCTACGAGCAAAACAAAATATAGGGGTACCGTATTGCACAAATTACCGGAATTATCCAATGCCATTTGTAAAAAAAAGTTAAAAAAAAAAGAATGTAAACGTTGAAGAAATACTAGTTAATTGACTGCCATGAACCAAACACGAACACAAAAACAACATGGATACACCCTATCTGTTTTTCGATTTCACAATCTGCAGGACGTTTTCCTTCCGAACTCAGTGCAATTAATCAAGCATACACGGATGTTAGGTCCCATTCCACTGTTACACAAACTCAGAGTCTGCGCCTTTGAATCGAAGTGACGCAATCAATAAGACAAAATCCACGAAAGCTTTTTCTATCGGCATCCACGACGCCGGCGCTGCTGCAGCGGCGGCACGAGGCGCACAGCCCGTGCGCCGGGGTGACGACTTGGGCACGCAACTCGGCCCATCCTCTGATTGCGTCAGCACAACCTTCTGGGCACAAACTCCGGCAGAAAAAAAAAAAAAAAAAAAAAAAAGGCCCGAGGCCGCTTGAACGGCCCGATGCTGGGTATCTCTCTTGTCTCTGGGGCTGCGACAGCCTGCGCGAGCCGCTGCGCCCTCCCCCGAGGCGTCCGCCCACTCGAGGGAGACGTTCGCCTGCGGTCCGTCCTGATTTACGATTATCCTCGCAACCAATGTGGGGAAAGCCCGCCCCTTGCACTCTTCTATCTTTTTTTGCCTCCCCCGCTCTTGAGCAGCCTCCCCTCACTCCATGCCAGACAATCGCCTCAACAGTAAGCAAGCTCGCCCCAGGCTTTTTTTGTGTGTTCGCGCACCTCGCTCGAGCTGCTCCGCGTGCCGTATATACGACGCTCTCCGAAGGGATCGCTCGAACCCCGACCGAATGTTCTCGACGCTTCGCGGTGGCGGACTGCGCCGCATCGGACTGCCCTCAGTACGCCTTGAAGACTACGTGATTGGGCAAAATGAGGTTGAAAATGACGTAAGCTTTGCCCCCGCATCGTGAGTACGCTTTGGAGTAGCGATCGAGCCAGCTTTGCGTCACGGAACGGTTTGTGGCAGTGTTTTGTGCAGTGACGTCGCTTTATGATGAAGATGGTCAAGGTCGAAATGCCAATGCCCAGCCCCATGGATAGCAGCCACGATCCAAATCAACTCTGCGAACATGTCCGCCTCGATCAACTTTCAATTAGCATGCCTGCGGTGAGCTGCAGCTCCAGCAGCGGCACCACTTTGACGACGACAAATGAGCCTGACTCTGAGGAAAAGGTTGTGTCTACCACCAAGAAATCGGGAGCAGGCGTCAGGCGACAAGAGAAACCTCCTTACTCGTACATCGCTCTTATAGTCATGGCTATACAGAGCTCACCGTCCAAGCGCCTAACCTTGAACGAAATCTACAACTTTCTGCAACGAGAGTTTCCGTTCTTCCGTGGAGCTTACCAAGGATGGAAGAATTCCGTCAGACACAACTTGTCTCTAAATGAGTGCTTCATCAAGCTCCCCAAGGGCCTGGGACGTCCTGGGAAGGGACATTACTGGACTATCGACCCCAGCAGTGAACTGATGTTTGAAGAAGGGTCCTTCCGACGGAGACCGCGTGGGTTTAGAAGGAAATACCAGACGATGAAGCCTTACACGACTTACTACCCGACTGCCTCAAGCGGCGGTCTTCTTTCACCTTCGCCTTATGATCTTCTCAGCCAACCACAGCACCAGTCCGGATCCCTTCCTAGCCACGCTCAAATAGCAGCAGGACACCACCAAGCCTACATCACTGCAGATCCACAATCCATGATGTCGTCATCCTCAAACGCTCTGACCCCGACATCGCACTGCAGCTTCACGTCAGCTGGTCAAAACACGCTGGGCGCAGTAGGGCACCACTACCTGACCAACTGCTCACTCCAGCAGTCCATGACGTCCATGGCCAGCCAGAGCTCGGATTTTTCTATGAACTCTTCGATATACAGCGCAACGCCGTCGAGCATCACAATGGAGCCCATGGCCGGGTGGGGTACCTGCCCACCCCACGCCGGTCACGGGGCACCCTACATAAAGCAGCCTCCCCCGAGCCCGGTGCCGAGTCCGGTTTCGCAGATGCAGAGTTTGCCACCGGACCTGGGGCCCTCAGCGTATTCCGCCAGTTCGTCTAATGTTCATGGACAGTCTCTACTAGGAAGCCCTGACAATATGGACATCGCACTTGCAGGTGAGGAGTACATAAGTACGTACAGCTTGATTTGGTACTAATCGCGTTGTGCTTCGTCTAAAGCAATATGTTCAACTAATGTAATTACTGTCAACAATCATTGTACCGGGACAGTCCCTAAACAATCTTATTTTTTGGGTAACCCCTACTAAAAAAACGTTCTCCTGTTGTTTTTTGTAGTTTTTTTTCTTCTTTTTTTTAATAAAATGTGCATACACAATTGTTTAGCATGTTTTCTTACAGGGCTTGCACTCGAAATACGGTTTTATTTTGTGCGGCTTGTTTGCTATCCGCACTTTTGGAAATTTATCATAAAATCTCTGAGGCTAATATAAGTCAGGCTGAGGACCATTATACTGAACGAACCATTGCAGACGTTGCTAATATTTATCCTATGAAATGCCCACATCGCTAACATGGTCACACCGTGGCCTCCAAGGCATCTGTGTGGCCGTGCAGCTGGGGCAAATCTTAAAGAAACGGGTATCGTGTAAGAGTGTCAATGCAGAGGTGCGGTTTCCTCCCCTGGTAGCCACAATAAGGAACCCGTTTCTATCCAATAGATCTTAGAATTGTTGGAAGTGGACAAAGTCTCTTCGCCACTCAATGTTATGCGGGCTAATACACTTGACGGCCACTTTTTAGCTGAGAGTGCACGCTAATGAGTCACATTTAAATCCGTCCTTAGAACCTTTTCGTTCGAAGTACTGTCGAACTCGGATCTTGAGGTGATCTAGTTTTATCCGTGAATGTTTCTGTGTCAGAAGAACTACAAAACGCTGATAGGAAGGCAATGAAAACAAAGCACCCACAACATTGTTGAGAAAGTGTGTATTGATCAGTATCAATATACTTTGTCTTGTTTAGCAAACAAAAATAAAAACCTGACATAATGACGCACGGGAGCATTCCCACAACGGAATAATGGATATTTATTGTTTGCATACCTGAATCAGTGAGTCGGGCGAGTTCACCAGTCGACGTCCGCGTAACTTTGGGGGTAACGGCATCAAGAGCCCCGCACGTGTGATCTCAAAACTTGAGCTTTATCTTAGAGCATTGGTTCCCTTACTGGTAAGTTCTAGAACCTATGGTTTATTCAACGTACGGCAGGAGTTCCTCCAGTGCACAAAATTTCTCGATTTGTTTTCTGTTTTGTCATATCAGTAAGTAAAATATAAACTCAGTGTTCCCATACTGGTTTTACATTAAGGTATCACATTACATCTTTCTAGCTTATTTTTACATTATTGCAAAATGAAGTTTCAGTATTTCAACCAGGGCCGGTCATAGGGGTGGGTGACCTGGGTAGTCCTACAGGACGCCATCAAAAGGGCGGCGCCGCCGCGCCCCCTTTTGAATTTCTTTTTTGCTTTTTGATTTATTTAAACGCGGCGCCCGACACGACGCTATACACAAACTCAACTTGCTGACGTCATGCAGAAGCGGTGGCGCTGCATGTGGGACTGCGCCCGCGCAGATGGCTTTCTTGCTCAAACGGGTTCATGAGTATGCGCAGTGCCCACAGCTCCTGTGGGCAAACGAGCTTGTTGACAAGCAATGAGTATGTATATGCTCGATCACCGTTCGTTTTTGGAATACTGTTCTCGTCTGACAAAACGCTCGTGCTGGGCCACAATTCATCTGTTCATTAACAACCTGATGTTGTACCCAGTCGACAGGGCCGTATAAAAGGAAGGGGGGGGGGGGGGGGGGGGAAGCGCCACGTTTGTTGTTTGCCCAAGGCGCTTGATGGTGTAAGGCCGGCCCTGATTTCAACTATTGTATTGCAAGGACGTCAAGAGGAGAGGTATTTCTTTACTATCTTCTTGGTGGTTACGGCTTTCCCAATACCATAAATATGCTCATTTCTGCCTTCAAAAAGGAAGAGTGCTGTATTACGGTTTTAAATGGAAGAAAAGCACTCAGATGCTGCAACGTAATATGGACAGTATATCCTTAAAATACACTACACAGATGACGAAAATAATCCCTGGAGAAGAGGAAAGAGGGGAGAGAAAGGACAAACACAAATCATCAAACACAGCTATTTGACTGGTGCGCGACCGAAAAAATCCGCCTGGCTCTGGTATCGAACAAGGGACCTCTCCACTTCCAGTAGATTTTTTCTCCATTTCCAGGCGGATTTTTTCGGTCGCGCACCAGTCATTTAGCTGTGACTGGAAATCTGTGCCTGTCCTTTGTCCCACTTGTTTCTCCTTCTCCAGGGATTATTTTCGTCATTCTTGTCCAGCTCGCTTGCACCTTTGCATTTAACTGCATTATCATCATAACCTTAAAAATGCAAGCCGTTCACTCTTGTTGGTGCTAGACTAGTGGCAGCTGATAAAATCTGTTTGCTCTACTGACATCTAACCCCTGGTTAGCTCAGTTGGTAGAGAGCTCCACTGGAAATGGAGAGGTCCCCGATTCGATACCAGGACCAGGCGGATTTTTTCGGTCTCACAACAGTCAGCTAGCTATGTTTGGAGATTTGTGTTTGTCCTTTGTCCCACTTGTTTTCTCTTCTCCAGGGACTATTTTCGTCATCCTTGTCCAGCTTGCTTGCACCTTTGCATTAATTGCATTATCATCACACTACACAGGCTTAGAAAGTCCGGTGATGCCATGATTCTTTCGACATCCTGATGAATACGTACAGGATTCACCAAATTTACATAAAACACGCGAACTCTGTCCTTCGTCATAGGAGTGCTCTCCTGGCGGAGGCCAAGCAACGGCTGTTTGACGTAGCCACTCAGTGGAGCACCTCAAAACACTACCTCACGGAGCATTGTTCTGCTGCCTCCAGGATAGCGTCTCCGTGAGAAAACACAGTTCGCGTGTTCCGTATAAGTTTGATGGGGACTGTACACCCCGATTCGCTTTCGAAAACGATAAGTCCACGTGCAGAAAGCCCTGTGAACGATTCAAAATATAAATACCACACTCTAAAGATACTCTGAACGCAAACTTTCCAGTATTCGAAGACATGATACGATGCATGCAAAAGGCACCGGTTGAAGAGGGCACGTCTTGTCTGTCTTTGTACTTCAAGTAACTGGAAAGAAACAAATGTGCTCAATGAAGAGATACATTTTATCTCATAGTAAACCAACTTTCGTCTAGGCATCTATAATAAAAATAATTAAAAAAAAATGTAGGTTTGATCAAGGTGGGCACACTTTGGTTGCAATGAGATCGGTAATTTTCCCAAAATATTTTTCTTTCTAAAACAAACTCTGGTACCCTGCGGTGTCGTTTTGTTGATCTAGTTGTACTATGTGACCTCATGCCCAACAACGTTACAAAAATGTTAGTGGGTCTAATGCCAAATTTAATTTAAATTACAGAAAGCTACACGGCGGAGTATCTCGAGTGTACTTTTGAACGTTTCGCGACATTCAATATAATGTTACTAAACTAAGAAAATAGCATGTTAACGGTTCACTTTTTTTCTTCTTTTTTTTTCATATGCCTTGCCGTTTTGTTTTCGCTCAGTGGAAGCTTGAAAAGGTGATTTTTTTTCGTTTACATACGTCCTGTGTATTTATGTTTGCTGCCGTAAACGTTCCTTGGACCCTGAATCAGGGGTGGAAGAAGGACGACGAATACAGCGTTAATCCAGCCGCTATAAATATTAAATTTCTGGGAGTTGTTTCAAGGGGACTTGTTCACATTTCCGTATTACCAGTACGTGTGGCTATGTATCAAATTAATGACCACAACTAAAAACCAACAGCATTGCATCTTGAGAGCGGCCAGGTTGTGTGTTCGGCAAAGTAGCTCAGAGTTCTCTAATTAAGCACATGAAGATTGCAATGCGTTGGAAAACAAGATAGAAATGTAACAACAGTATATTCGATGATGGAACGTAGCAAATCTCATATCAGTACGAACCAGGTACCGTGTGCATACCTGGTTCTTTCATGTGGACCGACAACTGCGTCGAGTGCATTATTGAGCAGTTTTGCGTCTGATTCCTTCGGGGAAATTGTTAAAGTTCATAGTAGGAAGCAACAGAGCAAATGGACTAGAGCACAATAGGAAGCCGCACAAAATAGACAAACAAAAACCCACCGGGGAAAATTGGCGCTTAGATCCCTTCGCCCACCATGCAGGTCATCTGACGTCAGAGCCACAAAATAATTAACTTCGCGGGGATTTTTATTATGATTCCGCGTTTATGATGGTAACATCTTCGATTTCTATTCAGCAGGTAGTAAACATGTTTGTTGAAGTGAGGTTCTTGAATGAGTGGGATGCCTTTATCTCTTGCGAAACAAATCTCCTTCTCACGACGGATCAAGTTGTGCCCGTTTTATTTCTTGGTGACTTTGCTCCAGTCGACTGTTGACTGGAGCACAATAACGTGCTACCAGTAGGGCTGGGCAAATGATATATTAACGTACGGATTAATGATTAATAGTTTAATCGAAATTATCTTTAACCGATTAATCGGTAAACTTTTGACGAACCAAAAGGAAGTAAAAATTAAACGCTTTCACCAAGCAGACGTGGACGAGTAAGCCCGTATGAAGGGCATACTTTAGGTAAATGTTTAACCTAAAGAGAACTGTAGGAGCGAGATTTGTAACTCCAGACGAGGGGCAGAAGGTACACGTGTACCGGCCACTTCAATGCCGCGCGAGTGTGCGTTTAGTTCAGCGGAGACTATTGCGAACAATCGAAGAAGGTCGGTCTTGCCGGAGAATACAACGAATCTCTTTGCCTCATGCAACGGAAGTCATAATCTGTGAGTGTAAGTATCTTTGAATTTTTCTCAACTGCACATCAAGGATGATTCATAATCTAAATTATATTGTTCATCACATATTCAACAAAAGCAAAACAAAAAAAGTTTAACCAGTATGCATGGAAATTAACGAGACCGATTAATCGATTAATTATTCGATTAAAGAGTGGTGATTAATCAGGTTAAAAATTTTATTTGACGCCCAGCCCTAGCTACCAGCGTACTTATGTTATCCTTTATTGTTTTATTTTGGGCCAAATATTATCAATATATGATTTTCATTTTTCACCGAAAGCTTACCGTGAGCATAGCGGTCGTTGTTTTCGTATAGGTTGTTTTTACTAACGCAATTTTCGCCGCCATTTTATTGTGATATGGTGTTGGGCACGCGCGAACGCCGAGCTCTATTAAACAGCAACAAAATAGTGATGTCACTTAAAAACGCCCTAAAAAGAGCGATGGCATGCAAATTTCATATGTGAAGGCCGCACCTTTACACGTGTGAAGGTGCCTGCTGTTTCACATTGCGATGGCGTTTCATTACATTATTACTATGTTAGGCTCTGCGTTAACGCAGACATACAGAGGCTGCGGATTTGATCTCATACTCCGGGTGATTTAAAGGGGCGGTACAACGATATTCAATTGTAATGTTTTTCACTTTACACGAGCTTACTGGCACTAGTGGGTTCAAGGATACTCGCACTTATCGCCACTGACCAAGATAGTCCTTTGTTGCGCTGTAATTTCGAGGACAAAACCGAGTGTTTTCATTCAATCTCTCCTTCGCAAAACCTGATGACGTAGCTGGGCGGTAGCAGTACCGCCCAGTGACGATATTTGAATGCGGCTCATAGATTGGACCCGAGCATGGTGTGGACACTCGATTTGGGCTCGTGATAATCGATAGCTCGAGAAGCATTCGGGTAGTGTCCTGTGTCCAATCGCTGCAATGACGACAACAGCCGAACCATAACAATGTCTCGAACTCAGCGCGTGTCCTGTGCCTTGCCAACCCCAGCGCGTGGCTATGATCCACATTGGCGGCATATAATCGGCTCCAGATCACATGGCCGCTTGTTCTGGCTGCGAGTTGAGGAGGTGAACTCTGCTCGTTTTCGTTTATTTTTGTCTGCGACTTCGATTGCGTGTGGTGAAAAACGAACGGGAGTTTAACAGGTCATTAACGTCAGAGATCCGTTCTAAGCGGTATTTGCGCAAAATACAAAAGTCGTTGCATCGCCCCTTTAAAGCACCTACGAACGAACTGAGCTCCTCTCGGATTTGCGAAAAACGCAGTGCAAGCTTCAACCATGCAGCTGCTCAAATTCTTTATTGTCAATATGCTCGAAGCGAAACCGGCGTCATACTAAGCACCCAAGCCTCGGATACCTTTACAAGAAACAAAACAGATCATGATGTACACTCGACAGGTGTGGAGGCACATTAACTACCCCCTAGGCCATTTTCCCCTATACTCCCGTTAGGACTGCACGATGTATATGAAGAGATTGCAATGGGACCCTTCTAGTCAATAAGTACTTTTGAATTAAAACTGCTGATTCATTCGGTTATAACGTCTTTGTATACTTTACCGGTAGTGGAAAGAAATACAAGCCTCGCAATGGTTGAGTTATATCCCGCCGCTGGTGAGCATGCTCAGCACTTTTAACGACGGGTGAGCTACCCGCTGTTGTTTGACATTCTTGCAAGAATGTGCGGCATGCAGAGACGTGTAAATCCAGTAAGCCCTCATGCATGGATATACACGTGCTTGCCATATACACAAGCAGGAATACGTAAGAGCTGAGAACGCCCCGCTTGCAAGTCATGCTTCACTTTGAAGCATGGATTGGGCTCGCGCCTGCTGAGCCCGCGCAATCTGAAGCATACGGTCTACTAAAACTAAAACTCTCTGCTATTCAGTTTTCGCACCGTAACACTTTTCTCAATTTGTTTTTATTTCGAATGTTTTTAAAGCAAAAGTGTTCGCGAAACGTTTGTCCTATTTTGAAAAGAAAAAAAGATCCACCTAAATTTAAGATAATAAAAAAATTGAGATTGCAAAATCACGTGTTGGTGCTAAGCATTTGAGAACAGAAAATAGCAATAACGAAACTAGTCGAGGCAAAAACGGCGAGCGAGAATCACTTTCTAAATTTCTCTTTAACTTATTAATAACTTTTATTTACGAAACCTAGATTGGCGTTCAGTTCTTCTTTTCCCCGCAGACGTTATTAAATAATGTCCAAAAACGAAACGTCGCACATTCAGAGATGGCTGCCATGGGGCCTCTTAAGGCTGGTTGGAAATCGGGTTCACACATGTGCACGTTCTATTGCCTGCTCAGGTTGGCACAGCCCGGCATTAACCGTAACTGAATGCAACGATAGCATATTGTATGCTGCGTGAGAGTTGTGTGACAGCGCCGCCTGCTCGCCGGCCAATGAAAGGCGCGCGCGTTCTGCGCTACGCTGCGTTCGCTGCGCTCAAAGTCGAAGTATAACAGAACCTTCAGAGTCCTACCGTCTAACGCGAGAGTTCGCGCGTCACGTCTCTGCGTGGTTCCCTCCGGTGGCTGTCATTGCAGAAACGTAAAGTCGCTGCTGCGCCATTATTTCCCTGATTATCTTTTTTAAATGATTTACTAGTGCACCAATGGATATTTTATTTTCGGCAATGAGCAATAACGAGTGATTTACTTTGCTGGTGCAGAGTTGCCAGACATAAGAGCTACCACAATAGAACGACGACGGGAGAAGAGGAAATCACGCATGATGCGCTTCGAGCGCCTACCGTGCCTTGGGGGGTTATTTGGGTGGTTCCCGTTTCGACCCATTCCCGAAACAACCTTCCCGTTTGTACCTTCCCGTTTCGACCCGTCTCAAAACGACCTTCCCGTTTCATCCTTTCCCGTTTCGACCCGTTTCAAAACGACCTTCCCGTTTCATCCTTTCCCATTTGGCCCTTTCCCGAAACAACCTTCCCGCTTCGGCCATCGTTTGGTTAGTTGTGTATTGTTCGTTAACAGTTGATTAGGTTCAAGTGTCAAGTGTCTGTTCTCCTTGCTCACATCACTTCTCCCTCTCCCGAAACAACCTCGGAGACATGGCACCGTAAGAAAAGCGCTGTGTCAGGGAGGGCTCACCCGAACATTTACAACTTCATCGACCTGCAAACGGGACGATCCTTGAGAAAGATATCGCTGCAGCAGCTTGCAAATGGTGGTGCCGTGCGGGCCAGGTGACCGCCGCGGACTATCACAATTAGAGTGCCGCCTTTCTGATGGCGCGATTTTCCTTCTCGACTTCCTCAACCAACGCGACAGCATTTTGTGGTTTATGATTTTTAGCTGTGTGCGCGACGGTTCTGTGTTTGAACTTGTAAAAAAATGAAGTCGCAATTATATGCCCGTGAACCTGTATGATTTATCACTTTTAAAAAGTATCCCATTCACTATAAGGAAGTTTTAGAATAACGCACGTAAGCGCTTTGGGTAACCTAAAAGTAGCGTCGCAATATAAAAACTTAGGCAACGCTAATTTTTGCTTACTCAAAGTGCTTGCCTGCGTTACTCTAAGACTTCATTAGGTGCTTTCGTAGACCGCGTTTCCCCTTTCGCTAAGCTCTCCGCAACGAAGAAGCCGCTACTGCGCCTGCGCGCCGATGGCCTTGACTGTAGAGTTCTGGGTATCGTAGCGGGTTGCGAAGGAGCGTCGCGTGACTTCGAAAACGGTCTACGAAAGCTCCATGTTATTGTACAGAGCGCGAAACCGTCAGCGCAAACAAGTGATTGTTAGTTTTAGCTGTTTGTCTACAAAAAAATCAGAAGACTGCCATCAATATTACTAGTGTATTTCAAAGTGCTCATCTGGGCCACTAACCTAAGCGGTAAAATGTGATACCTTCTAAAACCATTTCGAAGTAAAATTCGAAAAATCGCCAAGATCGTGTTCGTGGTAACGTTGTCGCGCAGTGTATATAGTCCATTTCGTAATTACACATTTTGGGGACCATCTTGAAAGAAACATTTTAAGTGGTTCAAGTAGAAATATATTTCATTGAAGCTTGTCTGAAAGTATTGCATATTTTAATAATACGTTTACAAGCAAAAATATTTCACAACAGAACTGAATTGCTCGCCTGCACCTTTTTATTAATTGCATTAACATGATTTTGGGACATATTCTTAAGCAGAAAAACTGCGCAAACCAGGATTAGAACGATGGACACTTTTTGCGAAGAGGTTGAGATGCGCGGGGTTTTCTACCAATTAAGGGGTTCAAACGGGACGATTTCAAACGTAGACTATGTCTTGGCTACGGGTTCAATATGAAAAGCGTTTCGGGAACGGGTTGAAACGGGACAGGTTCAAACGGGAAGGTTGTTTCGGGAATGGGTCGAAACGGGACGGGTTCAAACGGGAAGGTCGTTTCGGGAATGGGTCAAAACGGGACGGGTTCAAACGGGAATGGGTTGTTTCGGGCTACACCCGCCTTGGGAGCTTGGCGATCGGAATCAACCCAGTTTGTTGTCAAAATGTTGGACGCATGGAGATGATAGGCATTCCCACTTTCTAAAGCGTGAATCTGCACATCGTCAAATTGCAAATTGCAACCACGGCCTTGGTGTATTGGTATGGACTGTAGTATGATATGGAAGCTGCCTACAAAAGCTTTCTTCTTCCGGATATTATAGACACTGCACAATTTAGATTAGTCTTCGACACCAGACTACACACGATCCCGGCCACACTCGAAGGTGCGGTTGCAATGAGCCATGCTGCAGAGTCACGCTGGAAACACTGAAATGTCGATAAAACACCTTGCGTCTACCCCTTCTCGAAAGCGATTTGGGTCGGGTCTATACTTCGTTCCACATTCAGAGCGCAGTCAGCGCAGTCAACACACAAACAAGTTAAATTTCATTGAAACAGGCAATAACGTAAAAAGTGTCCTCGACGAACGCGAGGAGATGCCCGAATGGATATTGGCGTCTAGAACGATGCCCATCCCTTCCCGAATTCGGAGTGTCTGCACATGTCAATTACATCATTAAACATGCGTTATTTTCAGAGCTCTCCTGATCATAAGTTCGTCTTCCCCTTCCGCACCACGTGCGTTTGTAATCCCCCCCTTCCTCCCTCCAAATGCGCCCACGTGGCTTTGTTTACCCCCCACCTCAACCAATGACGGTGCGCGCATGGTTGCCTCGCCATCGCGAGCTCCCTGTGCCTCCTCTATGTTGACCTTTGCATGGCGTGCGCTTCCTTGCATTCCGATGCGCAGAAGACGCATTTTGTAACACTTGGTCGGCGTAAACACATTTCCAGTGCTTATCACGTAGGCGAAAAATGACGAGTCACTGGGCTGTGGGCGCATGCGCGGCGTCTCATATGTCGTGGAAGGGGACAACTGCGCATGCTCAGAACGCCTACTGGGCATCTTGGCCCAGTACGCAAAGATGGCAGCGCGCAGAAGGCGATTATTGGAAATGCCAATTGGGGAGGAAACAGAACCATCACGCCCCTAGCGGTACACTTCAGCTGTGGGCACAAGAAACCGAATTTGCTCGTTTGATTTTGATATATAAGAGAAATTCAAGATGACGACATGGAAGGCTGCTCCTCGTGCGACCAAAGCACTAGTCAGAGCGAAGTGCTCGCGCCCAGACCGTGCTAGGCGAGCCATAATTTCTGGGTTATGCTTAGTAAACACCGAGCTGTGGGGACAACAAGCTCGATAAACCACCCCCTATAGTTCGATCTCCTGCCCAATAGTAGCCCGGTTCGCAATGCGTGGCAGCGCTGGAAGCGCCTCATGCGGGGTTTCTCTTGCTCCGGTCGGCGCTCCGCCGCGAGAGCTGTGCGCTGCGCGACACTGTAAGCGCAAATGCGACATCGGCTACTTTTTTTTTTTGTTTAATGTATGCTTTTTGCCTTTTTTTTTGACAGGGTATTGACGAGCACCAAATTTTACCCTGGGTTAATGCGCGAAATTATCTCTTTTCGCCACGCTTGTATTTACGCTAGGAACGTAATAGCGTTTTCGTGTATTAAAATAATAATAATAATAATAATAATAGTAATAATAATAATAATATCTTTATTTTCCATTTACAATTGGGGAGGCCGAGAAAAAAAGCCGCACGAAACGGCTTGACGAGCTCTCGGCCCCCAAATTGCATTCTGCAGCAGCTGGTGACCAAGGCGAGAGAGAACCAAAAAATACACACGCACACCAAAAACATTAGTCGTCTACAACAAAATGGCACATCAACGCACGCTATTCTTTCATGCTGATGGTGTCGTCGTGAACATCACTGTGAATAAAACAATTAAGCAGTTTAGATAATCTGTAGCATAACATTTATTTTCCTAGGTTTAATCGGCAAGTAGGTACATTCCAGTATTCAGGGTTTCGAAATTGGTCATTGGGAACGCGTTGGTTCAAACCAGACAGTCCAATTATGTAAGTACGGTTAGACAGCACAATTCATACCGCTCAATACCGCCACAAACGGCGCCACTGGGGAATATCAGAGATGTACAGTATCCAACAAATATCCCATTCGGTGAGACAGTTTCATGTGGCTGTGCGGGATTCGCTTTGGTCAGGTTCACAACGTTTTCGGTGATGAAATGAATCAGCGTTTTATTTTATTCTCGCTTTAAGTATAGTGACTCTGGCCGAAATGTGCTTTGCACCGCCGCATAAACTGCCTCGGAGAATGGGTTTTTCATATTATGGGAAACTGTATGCATTCACATTCAAGGTTGACGGTACTTCGATAAACACTAGAGTTTGAAACCATACTTTTTTTTTCTGACCGCGCTAGTCAGATAATAAGGAGTTTTAGAAGACCGCGTTTTCTTCTAGAACGACATTGCTGTCGGGAGCACCCGATAGCAACAACCCGGCATTAAAAAAAAATTAGAAGTATAGATGTCACTATCATGAAAACACTAAAAAGAAGTTTGGAAAAAGTGGTGACCAAGAGGGATAAATGAACTGCAAGTGTGTCACTATGAAAACACAAGCAACAAACAAAAATGGCAACCGCCGGCACAGCGCCGCAATCGGCGTCCCTAGCGAACTGTCAGGAGCACGTGTATTACTGCCCTATGATTCTTATTATACCGTGTTTAGGAATTTTATCATTTCATTCTGGGAGAGCGACAGACGATATGTAAAACGTTCTCAAGTGCGACTATATTTCATGCAGTTGCTGCGGAGCACCGTGTTTCCAAAGTTCAGTTTGGCCTCTTTGGTAACTATCAACATTTGAGTTTACGACTTTTTTTGTGCCTACTAATGGTCGATTTCTAGTGGCAGGTGGAGAAATAAGTTGAGGACGTGCTCCTAAGCTGGTGACACGAGGCATGTGAATATTGAAGACGTCAGCACAATGCCACGCACGAATTGGTGCCGAGCACTTCGTGAGCGTTTGTCTCGGATTCGGTTGCAGCCAAGATGTGCACATCTGCTCAGATCAGTTCCTCGCACAAAATCTCTCTCTGTTTCTTTGAAACCGCAGAAACACAAATGAAGCAAGAAGCGAACGCGGCAGAGAAAACATTCCCGTCTGTCATGTAGGTACGGAAGTTACGGTGCCAAAATAAATCAATAATTTCACGACGCGATAATAATAGGAGTGGATACGCTGCCTTTGGGGCCTGTAAATGCCAATAATGTATGGAAAGGGCATACAGAACGACCCAAATGACTAGGGTCGGCGATAGGCTAAAACTTTCGCGGCTAATTGTCCCAGAGGGATTCATATCACTCCACCAACCAATCGCTTCCACTTGTTTACTTGACGTGACTGGCATCACGGCTTTACGAACAGACTTTCAATATGGCAGCACGCGCCGTTCGCATCACCGACGGTGCCGAGAGAAACCGGCTTCTCTCAGTGATTTTCTACTCTTTACATACCCAAATTTACGTCGTAACGTCGTGCCGGTATCCGCTTATGTCATAGATTTACAGTCAGGTCTCGTTAATATGGACCTCATTAATATGAATAGCACACAATGGACACCATTTTCGGTAATAAACTGGGAAAATACATGCAGTTCTGTCTCGTTATTATGGACAACTCATATTATGGACAATTTTGTACGGGAACGGAGGTGTCCATATTAACGAGATATCACCGTATTACAATAAACGCTAGAGGCTCAGCTGGCGCTAGTGTCTACTAGACTTCCGGTTGAAAATTGAAGCAGACAGCATGCAGACTACTTTTCCAGTCTCCCTGTGTATTCCCATGGGACAACATACGCGATATGTTTCTCTTCGCCAGCGAATAACAGAAGTCAGCGTAGTTACTTTACTCGTAACTGGTACTATGTAGATTTATTCACATTATAAAAGTGTAATTTATATAGTTAATGATTTTTTTTATTACTGAGCGATGTTTAAGCTAGTAAAAATTAAGGGCCTGGTATATGTTGTACAGCATGATATGTCAATACAAAATATCAATTCAAGCGAAAAAAACAACAATCGTATTTATTTCAGAGAGTAACATTCGGTTACTCCTTTTTTTTTATTATTCATGCACAGTTTGTTACTAATCCAGTACGTGTTCTTCGTTCCATAACTCGATGCTTCGTTCTTTTCGTCTGTTTTGATCGTTTGATTTGGCATATATTAGCATTCTTTTGGTGTTTTGTCAAGCTAATTCACTTTGTGTGCTTCATGGCATTGAGAATATGCGTACATGGTGCCCTATGATAGCAGTCTGCTACGTCAACACGTATTATACATGGGTATTGGGCTATTTTAGCGCAGTTCGACGCCATGAATTCTAAAGAAAAACGCTGTGATATATTTTTGTACTCAATGTGGTGAAAGGTTTCAAACTTTTTATTCGTTCACAACATTAGGCAATATTTGCTCTTATAATTGATCGCGAAGAGAAAACCCATTTGTGTTTTCCCAGAGGAATGCATTACCGGAAGTCAAATTTAGACTGGTTGCTGTCTGCTTCAAAATGCAACAGCACACTAGCGCCACCTGAGCCTCTAGCGTTTATTGTAATAACTCTACGGCTTATGCCCACGATATAGTTTCCGCGTGATTACGTGAGAATCAAACGGGCCGTGTCGCCGTCCAAGTGTTCAAAGTGCCCGCTCGGTCGCGCGGATATGTATAGCGACCTCCGAGACTCTTATGGACGACAGGCTTCGTGGACGCCGATTACTTCTCTTTGTTCCTGTGCGGCTCGTCCTTAATTCTAGATGCGACGCCAAATCATAGCGGGATGCACGTTTCTTCGCTGAGGTTTCTATGGGGAAACGTGAAAATGCTGCTGCCGCCACTATATCAATGCGGTCCGCTGCGTATGATGATCAGGTAACGTCACCGCCGTGCTGCCACACCAGACACCTGTCTACTTCCCCGCTGGTTTTAATAAATGAAGGAGACCTACTGAAATGATGCCTCCGAAGCAATATTCATTCATCGATGAAACGTGACGCACTTGCCAAATCTCATCATGGCGATCAGTTGCATGGTAAGTCCCGTAAACATTAATGATTGTCTCGTCCTACCCCTTGTCACATACACTCTAAAAAAAGTCTATTTGTCGATTTTCCCGCACAACACTCGGAGAGCCAATCACCGCAACTTACAGAGGCAGGTCAACGAATGACGATGCCGAATCATATGTTTAGACCAAAAAACGCAATATGAGTTGTGATATTAAGCAATGCAAGCGTGACGTTTTGCATTGCTTAATGTCACAACTCAGACTGTGTTTTTTGGTCGAAACATATGTTTCGGCATCGTCATTCGCTGAGCTGACTCCGTAAGTTGCAGTGATTGGCTTTCCAAGTGTTGTGCGGGAAAGTAGACGCACGGGCTTTTTTTAGAGTGCATAGGTTCCCTCTCTGTTTTGGTTGTAAAAATTGCTAAGGAGACACAGAGAGAGAAACTAAACGAAGATGACAGTTGCTGAGGACTTCACTGCATCTGTATCGGAGTTTCAACTATACTCCGTTTCAGCTATACTTCGTTTCAGCTTCGGTCCGAGCGCGGCCGATGTTATGAGCCGAAGGCCCAATCAAACAGCGCAAAAAGCGCAGCGTCATGGCGTGCTCTCTGCGCTTGATAGGTCCAGCCGGCGGAAGAACGCGCACAGAGAGACGGCGAATACCGGCTGGTCCTCAACTGCAGACAGCACGCCATGACGCTGTGCCTCTTACGCTATTTGATTGGGCCTTTCGGCGTTTAACATCAGCCGCGCTCGGACCGAAGCTGAAACGAAGCATAAGGTTCGAGCGCGGCCGATATTAAGAGCCGAAGGGCCAATCAAACAGCCAAAGAGGGCAACGTCATTGCGTGCTCTCTGCAGTTGATAGAACCAGCCGGTATTCGCCGCCTCTCTGTGCGTGCTCCTCCGCCGGCTACTCCTATCAAGCGCAGAGAGCACGCCATGACGTTGCGTTTTTTGCGCTGTTTGATTGGCCCTTCGGCTCATAACATCGTCGGCGCTCGGACATGAGGTGAAACGAAGTATAACTTGTGCCAATATTAAAAAAAAAAAACGCTATGCGTGTCGTACCAAGGCTGTATTATTCACAGTCATATCGAGCAAGTCAGTATATTTTATGCGATTTACCAAACTGACTAATCAACACAAATTAATTAGCTATTTTGTAATAAAAAAAGATTATTTTGTGCCTAAGTCTTTTAATGGAAAAGTTGTAGAGTGTGTTGAGAAACATCCCATCGTGTCGTTGCCATTAAGGTATCCTTCGTGTATCTGCTAGCAAGTAGCCACGTAAAACTTTTTTTTTTAACACAAGTTTGTTGAAACACAATATGAATAATTCCAAGCAAGGCCATTGGCCGCCGCCCTGTCTCTGCTGGTGCGGACAATCCCGTGCAATTTCAAGCTTGTCAAAGCTATGTTCACGCGCAAGCTGCACGTGCTTGCACTCCCAGAGCACCAGTCGGGGCGCCAGACTTGCAATTCTCTATTGGCGATATGCGCGATCAAAAGCGTCGCTGTGGTCGGCCTTCCACAATTGGCCGAAGGCCGACTATGACGTCGGCAAAAGATTTCTCATCGACGGAAATAAGAGTAATGTAAGAACTTCATTTTGGCTTCAGGGTGCTATGATTTCGAGCTTCCACCATGCTCATTAGAAACAGCATCGCACTTGTTGGTTGAAGGGTAATGATGCCACAAAAGGTAACCATACGAGGGCGCCAACAAAACATCCCGCCGCTAATAGACGCTTCCAGGCAGCTGAGCATGGGCACCGCCATAACCGACCATCAGTTTTTGTTTCCTCCTTATTCCGTTCGCCTCACTTCAACATTGCCACAGCAGGGCAAGTTATTGCCACTTTAGGTGCTACTGTGTCCTTGTCCCCAGCATAGGCCTTTGTGGGGGCTCGTCAACGCCCACTTCTGTGGCTCGGCATCTTAGTAAGACAAGGGAAGGTCGGCAGTGGCGGCCCGTGTTTAAAGCGTCTATATAACGCGCCCGGGCCACACTGCTTTTACATCATATGAAAAACAGTACATACAGATTCGGAGGCGAGTCACCGCGAGATCTTCGCTTCGAATGCCGCATGGCAGGGAGTTCAAGGAGAAAACTTGGCACGTGGCATTCGAACCACTCATATTGCGGTGACTCGTGTTTCCAGACTGTCTGTTGTATGATGTCTGAGCAGTGTGACCCCGGCTTCAAACGTTGGACCCAGCTCCGTTGGATTTATTGAGTTATTTATTTAAAGATGATTCTTATCGGCTGTTCGAATTCAATCTTATTTAAAGCCAGTATTTTAGATTCCTTTTATTACTATTCAAATAATGTATCCTTTTTTACCTTGGTGTTACCAATTATTATCATCACTAAATATGCGGTAGTACATCGTTATGTTGGTCCTACCTGACAAATATTATCACACGTAGGATGCGTAGGATACAGCCTAGAACTTGGTCTGCCTCACAGGGGCGACGAGTCTCCCAGCTGTAGATGAGCAATTTAGCCAGTGCGGTACAGCCGCTAACCTGGGGTCTTTAACGTGCATCACGCAGTAGTGGTACACGACCGCACGCCGGTACGATGCTCATCCAGATCGAAACGGGCAGGGGTGGGGCTCGAACCCAGGATCCCTGGGTTCTGCAGCGCGAGCTTTCGCTCCACGTGCTCCGAGCTGGTGTGCGCTAGACCACTCGGCCACCGATCCCCCCTGCTCAGAACTATGAAAGAAGTTACCAGCGAGCGTTCGACAACCGTGTTTACGAGATGACGCATAAAAAACACGGCTGCCTCAACCGAGCTTGACGTTTGACATGACCAGGCGATTTGGTGTCATCCTTCTGAACTATCACGTAGAATACGCCCTTTCAGGGCCCTCATATCTCCCTACTACTTCATTTTATGAGGTGACATATGGGATGTCTCCAATATGAAAAAGAGTAGCAACTTTTTGAGGGTCCCGAACTCCAAATATTCGCCCTGTCTCATGATTGCGCCGGTTTTTGTGTTGTATACTTCACAATGAGACCCGCAATGGGGCGATTTCCGCTGGCTGTATATCTAAACGCACATGTTGACGCATCTTTGGAAGGATTTAACTGTCAACGTTGAGACTGTTCAAACACAACTGGCAAAGTATACTAGTTTTCTTCCATTCCGACGGCCTATGCGGGCAGAAATAGAGGGAGAGGAGGAGACGGCAGGCGTGTGGGGACTCCAGAACGTCAAGCTCTGGTTGGACGGTTTAGTGGGTAGACCGAAAGCTAGTAGCCTCTGTCTCCACCGCACTCGTTGAACGCGTTAGAAGGCGGCACGCCGGCGTCTGGTGTTTGGCTTTCGCATTCGAACGCGTTCGACGACTGCAGTGGAGACAAAGGCTGCTAGCTTTAAGTATATCCACTATACCGTATTTACTAGGGCAATAGCCGCACTGCTTATGAAGAAAACCTGAGTGTTCGCTTTTCCGCGGAGCACGCAGATTGCCAATCACCGCGATCGACAGCATGATTTCAGCTGCTTACAGGACAGAGATAACGTCTTCTTGCGAAGATACCGTCTGTGAAGATTGCATTTGTAGGGATAATCGTTTTCTCGATCTGGTTATTCGCTATGTTATTCATGCACAACGCATTGATTGGCTGTATATGTGTTCTGTAGGAAAGTGGACGCAAGGGCCTTGTTCATAAATAGTGCGGCTATTACTCGAGTAAATACGGTAATCATTCGAACTAGAGCTCGGCGTTCTGACGTCCCCCGTGCGCTCTCGTCTTCTCGCCTCCCTCAGTTTGTGCCCGCATTCACAGCGATTGCAACAATGATTCGTCAATAGTGAGAGATGGACTGGTTGTTACATCGTTCCTTTTGACAAAAGCTCCACAAGACAGTGACATAAAGCAAGAGACACGGCGCAAGCGCTACTTTCAACTGACTGTTTATTGAAACAACACAAGCTTATTTATACGTTTAATCGATATGAACCAACTATAACCCCAACCAAAGTTTTATTTATACGCCCAATCGGGCTTCTCGAGCAGGAATTCAAATTCTTTATCTGTTAAATGAACAGTTGAAGCACTTATGATTCTGTCACTCCCTTGTATTGTGATGTTGTATGACTCTTACAATTCTCTCGAAAACTTGTTTCTTAACTTCCCCAGAATTTTTGTTTCTTTTTCCAGTTCAGGGGCACGAGGGCACCTATCACAATGAGTAGCCAAAATGGGGTAAGGCGTAACAGGCAGGTGCGTCAATGACAGGGTATAAGAGGACGTACTTCAGTAAGGAATTCCCGCTCCGCTCGGAGAATTCAGCTATACATTGTGATAGATGCCCTTGTGCCCCTGAACTGGAAAAAAACAAAAATTCCGAGGAAGTTAAGAAACTAGTTCTCGAGAGAATTGTGTGTGTCATTCAACATCAGAAAGCAAAAGGGTGACAGATCCGCAAGTGCTGTAACTGTTCATTTAACAGATAAAAAAATTTGAATTCCTGCTTGGGGAGGCCCGACTGGGTCTGTGAATAAGTTATGTTGCTTCAATAAACAGTCAGTTGAAGGTAGCGCATGTGCTGTGTCTCTTACTTTATGTTCTTATCTTGTTGCGCTTTCGTAAAAAGGAATGATACAGGAATGATTCGTCGAAACAGCAATTCGTAAACACTGCATCGATATCCAGGGAAGTGTTTCAGTTCTCTTCTATTCTTTACTTCAAGTTACCTCTTTTGTTTTATGTTTCAGCTTCACTTGTTTCGTCCCTTTTCTTTGACGCATGAAAGAGCCGTCGTCGGATCTCGAATATATAAATATATATTTCGTGTGGTGCAGGAGAAGTGTTTTATGCCGTTTTTGCCATGAGAGAAAACAGCACATAGCCGGCCGCATTCCTAGACGTTCAAGCCTCACGCGCCCAAACAGAGCTTCGGTGGAGAGGGGGTCGACAACAGCCGAGGAAGGAGAGAAAGAGAGAGAGCTTGGGAGAATGAAAGGACGTGAGATATCCCACGTCGGCGGCAGTCGTATCTTCTTGCTTTATTAGTTAAATAGGCGAGAGGGAGCAGAGGAGGCGAAAAACCAAAGGACCCAGTCAAAATACAAAGAAGTGCGCCTGCTATCAAGGTGAAGAAGACGAAGAGGAAAGATAAGAAAAAAGAAACCTGGCCGTCTTAGCTCTTAGCAAGCAGATAAAAAGGGAGGTCCGTTCAAACGATGATGCAACACGTTACGAAAGAAGACGGCTCTCAACTTACATCCGTTGCCCAGTGATTAATATTAGTTAATGTTTGAATTGTTAACGTAAGAGGTGGAGCTTTCTATAAAGTACGTGACAGAGTGCTGTCGGGGAAATGGACCTAATGCATGGTGACCAATGTCTGTCAAACAATTATGCTTCTCTCATTTGTATCTTATACACCAATAAGATTGTTTTTAAGCAGGGCAATTCATTAAAATCTTAGATTCTTCGTACAAATTACCGCGGAATTGCGCGAAATATAGGTTGCCAATGAGTGATACCGGCACCCTGCCATATTTCAACTTGCTATGGGAGATTTACACTCTAGAGAATTCGCATACGGTTTCACTCTGACTGGTAAGTGTTACTACCGGAAGAAAAAAAAAGTGCGTAGACAAATTTTATTAAGTAGACGGAATTATATCCAGGGGTCCAGGTAGGGTTGAAACCCCCGAACTCCCGTCAGCAGATCTTACGAACCAAAATAAACTTCGCCATCGATCCCTGAAACTAATACCCCGGCTCGCCGGGATCGTTGCACCGCTCGTTTCGGCCATTGGGACGTTCAACGCTAATTTTCGTGTGCACCATAAAAGACCCACAGCTACAGACACGAGCCCGGGCAAGCTGCCTGCCCAAACGTATAAACAAGCTAGCATCTCGCAGCAGCAGAAGCTCCGCCGCTTAATGTGGGGAGAAGGAGGCAGCATGGGCGAAGCGGGGCGCATGTGGCACGGCCCGGGCAAGACGAGCGGAACCCAACGAGGGGGTGGAAGAGGGGCGAGCAACGTTTTGCTCGCCCCTCTTCCACCCCCTCGTTGGGTTCCGCTCGTCTTGCCCGGGCAGCAGCGGCAGCGGCGGCGGCAGCGTGCGCGAATGACGCTGCGGAGCTTGGAACCATGCCATCCCGTTAGCACGCGCGTGTTTTCTTTACGAGGGCGCGCTGGCTGGCTCGGACCGTGGACCCACGCAACCGACTCTCCGTGCGCGCCACGTGCTGGCTGTCCTGAGAGCGCTCGAGGACTGCCAGGCGCTGCTGCGCCCGTCCATGGTGCGGACGGCGCGGAGGAAACGCGAGCGCCGCATCTTTTCTCTTCCTCCGAAAAAAGCTTTTTTTTTTTTTTTTTTCGTTCGGAAGACGGGAGTGACGGCAATCGTCGTCCATCGTTGCGGACAAGGGTAGATTCTAACACAAGTGTGATACGAGTACACTCGCACGCAGCGCCACGAAGTCGCAAGCTTCTTGGTCGCACTATAATTTTCAAGGATAGAAGCGGAGTATTTCTTGCAGTCTCTCCTTCGCCGAACTTGCTAAAGTAAACGTGGGGGTGGGCGCGGCGATCACCCCCAGTAGGACGATAGTCGAATGTGGCTCGTCGATTACACTTCAGGACTGGGTGAACACTCGGCTTGAGCTCGCGCGCTACAGTCAGTGGACGGGCATTTAGGTGAAGGGCTCGTGGCCAATCGCTGCCGTGACGGGAAAAGCCGAACTCTAACAATGTTCGGCAATGACCTTTTTGGAATTGGGACCGAGGCGTCGCGCCTGGTTCCCCCCAATGCAGAGGTGGTTAAAAATAAAAGAAGGCACGCCGCCATGTTCTCGAGGCCTGGAATTAACTTGCGCGATGAACTTGTCGTGTACGCCTTCCAGTTCCCGGAAATAAAAAAAAAAGTCAAAATATCGGGCGCTTAGGGCGCATTCACGCTAGAAGCGAATCCGCGTTCGCAAAGCGGTTGATGAACGCGGTTGTATAAAGATCCAGTACAATTGCACGCGCATTTGACATCATCAAATGCGTGTAAAATTGTACTGGATCTTTATACAACCGTGTTCGCAACCGTTTTGCGAACGCGGATCCGCTTCCAGTGTGAATGCGCCATTATAGGATTTCGTCACAGCTTCCGGCGTATCGCGGACCTCGAGCCCGCGCTCGCAACCACAACACGGCGGGAAGCATGGAGCGCGTGCCAAGGCTGGACGTTCGAAAGACACGCCAGCTGTTCTCACTTTGTCAATAGAAGGAAACACCGGGTCACTAGTTCTTACACTTGTCACGCACAACGATACACAGTAGTAACACTTGACGCAGGCCGTTTACTCCGAGCACAGTGCCAATAAAGGAAATGTCCCTTGCCGATGCATGGTATTGTATTGTATTGTATTGTATTGTATTGCACTTTTATTGTACAGTGCCGCCCGGTGTGCAGGTATTCAGGGAAAGGCAGTGCGCCCATACACGTTTTGTGCCCCTGACACCGACCGGGCGGCGCTATAAATTGAGACTAGGAAAAGAAAAAAGAGAGAGAGAGAAAAAAAAAAAAGGGGGGGGGGGGGGGCAACGAAGATAAGTATCGGTCAGGAACAGACAAAAAGGTCCAGGCACACATACTGTACAGTACCTAAAGAGGACATATATGCACACACACGCACTATATGGGGGACGCGATTGCTCTGCACAGCTCCCGAATGTCATCACGGTGGTCGGGGAAAGTTTCTGTCATCTTTGAGGGGAGTGACCTCCAGAGAGTTGCAGCACGTATGAGCCACGACTTGCTGTGGCGCAGGGTCCGCGATAGAGGGGGCTGCAGCCTGCCGGTGCGTTTGTTGAGGCGCAGTGGAAAGGGGACTTCAGGCGGACCAGTGCCCATAAAGAGGCAGGGCAACCTGATTGTTGCCACATCCCTACGCTGTTGTAGGCTCTGCCACTTGGCGTGCTGTAGGAGTCTTGCGGTGGGGAGGTCCCTCGAGGCCGTGTGGCACGACGATGGGAACACACGTCTGTAGAGTGTGAGGGCTGCTCTCCGCTGGATACCTTCAAGGGAGCTTAGCTCTTCAGGGCAGTTGAGGGGGGATCCCATATAGCTGAACAAAACTCGAGTTGAGGGAACACCAGAGCCGTGTATAGATCTCTAAGTGATGCCGCCGGCATGATGCGCGTGATGTGAGTAATGAATCCCAATGTGCGCCTTGCACGGGAGGTGGTCTTGTGCACGTGTCTACTGAAATTTAGGTGCTGATCGAATGTAACTCCGAGAATTTTGCTGTTGCTGACGTTGGGTAGGGGGATGTCACCAAGTGTAAGACTGCAAGTAAGTGATCTTTTATATGAGGACACGCTGATTGTCATGCTTTGGCTTTTTTGGGGTTTATCGGCAGTTTGTGGACCGTAGACCAGTGGAGACAGGCGTCGAGGTCACTTGGTAGGGAGGTAAATGCGTCAGGTGAGTTCAGGGGCTGTATGAGCGTGAGGTCATCGGCATATAATATGGCTTTGGATTGCATCCCATCAGTGATGTCATTCACATAAATGGAGAACAGCGTTGGTCCCAATACGCTGCCCTGTGGAACGCCGGCAAGCACAGTGCAGGGCGGCGAGAGGTGGCCATGGAAGGCCACTCGTTGGGTCCGGCCACTGACGAAGTTCATCAGCCAGTTGGCCAGGGTGCCCTCAATGCCTACCTTCTCCATCTTTTGGGGAAGAAGCGCATGGTCAATCCGGTCGAACGCTTTGAAGAAGTCCAACAGGACTAACTTGCAGGGAGTTCGCTGATCAAGATACGTGCTGAGTGTGTGGACAGCCACGGTCAGGGCGGTCTCGCAGCTGTGCCCTTCGTCGGAAGCCATGTTGTGCGGGGCTGAACAGTCCATTGTCCTCCATGTGGTCCAAGATTTTCTTATTGATTATTCTTTCGAGCGTGCGGCACACTATTGAGGTTGATGCGATGGGGCAATAGGAGTCCGTGGTGTCCGTGCCAAGTCCACTTCCCTTGTGAACAGGTGTTATAATGGACCTCTTCCAGGCCGACGGAACAGTGCCGGAATCCAGGAGGCGCTGGAACATTATGGTCAGGATAGGCTTGATTACAGGGGCAGAGAGCTTGAAAAATGCAGGATGCACTTGGTCTGGCCCAGGGTTCTGGGCTGTGCGGATGGAGGACACTGAGTCATGTACATCCTGTTCTGTGATTGATAGTGACGAGAGAATGGGCTGAGGGGATGATGCAGGGCTGTCGATGATTGAGGCTGGTGCTGGTGGTGGTCTTGAGGGGACTGGGGGCAGGGACGGGGTAGGTGGTTCAGGGGGTGACCAAATTGATGAGAAGTGTTCGCTAAATAGGGTAGCTATTGTGGAGGGGTCGGATACCAATCTATGCTTGTGCTTGAAGGATGGGTGACTGGGAGAGGAGGATTTCCGTTGGGAGCGTACATAGGCCCAGAATAACTTGGGCTCTTTGGCTGCTCGGGCTGCGATACTCGTGACATAATCCTCATGCGATATGTGCACAAGCCTCTTTACTTCCCTCTGCAATTTCTTGGCTTCAGTGTAGCTGGACTGGCAGTGTCGTTCCCGTGCTCTGTTGAAGAGTTGGCGCTTTCTTCGTGCGATCTTTACGATGTCGTTGGATATCCATGGCGGCCTTCTCTTCTTGGAGGCATGAAAATGAGGGACAGTTTCGGCCTGAATAGCGGCCATAAAGTCGAGCCAGAGCTCGTACATGTCGTTTGGAGAGGATTCAGTCAGCACCATTGACCATGGGGCAAGGTGGAGGAGCTTGCAGAGGTGGGTAAAGTCTGTCTGTGCATAGCGGTGTACCATACGGGCAAAGCGACCCTGGCGGGGAAATGAGGTGTAACTATGGATATGTATGGCCTTGTGATCACATCCAAGTAAACTGTCCTGGGCGTAGCAGTCTGATACGAGAGTGGGATTTGTGGTGAAACACAGGTCGAGTTGGGACTCCTTTCCTGCTGGCGACCGGTATGTGGGGTTGTTGCACAGCTGGACAAATCCAGCAGGTTCCATCATCTCGAGGAGCTGCTGGGACGCTGGGGTGGACGGGATGGGGGACGAGAGATCACTCCAATCGATGTGCACGTTAAAGTCTCCAAGCAGGTAGATGCTTGTGTACGATGAGCGCTGTTCCACAAGTTTGTCGATGGAAATTTGGAGGGTTTCGAATACCAGTGTTTGTTCGTGAGGGGGAATGTAAATACAGGCTAGGAGAAATTTGCTCCGGGAGTTCCGAAATTCTACGGAAATGACCTCCAATGTATCCTGTTTGAGGTCGTATCGGCGGCGGCAAGCAAGGTGGGATGGGGCGAGCACCATGACCCCACCCCCGCGGGACGTTGAGCGATCTTTCCGGAACACCTGGTACCGGGTGGTGTCGACGATCTGGCCGTCGCATGTCGCCGAGTCCAGCCATGTTTCGGCCAGGGGAAATACAGTGTCGTCTGTTGATTCAAGTAAAGTGTTTAACTCTTTTATCTTGTTTCTCACTGATCTTACGTTGCAGTACCAAATTTTCAATTGCTTTGCATTCCTTCTCGTTGACGCAGTCGGGACGGTCGGGCTGGGTCTGTCCCCGGCTGTGGTAGGTGATGCGATCGTCGTTAGTGCAGGCTGCTTCGGCGCTTCGAACAGGCTGTCGACAAACGATGGCAGCTGGCACACGCCGCAGTACCATGGTTCTGTGCAGTTCGACAGACGCCGATAGGTAGGCAGTGAGAGCTGCTCGGGCATTTCCTGTGGACCCAGATGTTGCACCCGTCGCATATTGTAACGCCGCCACGCTGTCGTAGAGCGGCCTGCAGCAGCGAGGACAAGTAGGACGCGGTCCCGGGTTGAGCGGTACATCGCCAGCACAGAGCAGAATCAAGCACACATGAGGTTGAAGGACGGAGGTCGGGCGGCAGTACGTCCGGTTCTTCGCCGGTGACGGGTTCCGGCCGAAGCGGGTAGGCTTAGCAAATCCGCGAGTGTGTGCCGCCGCTGTGCTCCACTCCAGATGATCGAAATATGCTTGACGACGGTCATGTTGCGTCGCAAGGTGTTTGCGTGGAAAGAACGCCGCAGGCGAAGAGTACCGAAGCGTTGAGAGCGTAAACCAAAGCATAAACAAGCGCACGCATTTCAAACCGTGACCGTTCGTCATGGCGCCCGGTTCGACTCAGCTGTGATGTGCTAGGGCGCCCGGCGGCTCAGCCATGGCCTCTGAGATTGCTGGTACGCAAAGCACCTGGAATATTGGGGGCCATGGTTCTGCACTGAGGAGGGGTCTGCGTACCATGCGCGTGCCCGTATCGATTGTCGGCTGGCCGCGCGCCGAGCGGCAAGCTATCGCGGATAAGAAGAGTAACAGGAAACGGCTTCATTGGGCAAAAGCTACTCATTCCGACACTGACGAGAGCAGCCGATTTAGACGGTCATCTTATCGTACCCCATTGGGTAGCCGCACAAGTTGTGACGTTGGTTTGTAAGCTCTATTGTCAAAATGTTTTCTTTTTTACTTATTTTCGTGCATTTTTAACTATCATCTTTGATGCAGAAGCCCTTGAAAGATTGACCACCTTTTTATTTCCTTCTTTTTCAATAAATGTTTTCTTTCTTTTTTTTTACAAAATATATATAGGCCATAAATAGAATTTGATTCGAAACTAATCCCATATTCCTTTCCGATTTAAAATTTAGTACTGAAATGTATTTCATGATGCTTTCCCGATCAACCATATTTTAAACAGGCAATTACTCAACAAAAGCCAGGTAGCAAATAATTAATCTTCTAAACTGACACGAGGCGGTTTGATGACTATACTACAGATCGCTAGTTGAAAGATGCTGGTGACGCTGAGCTGTTAATGTAGCTATAAAAATATACAATTTTAGGTACACTAGGATGCAATAAAAACGTACAGACACATTCATTCTTCAATGACGCCGGAGAGCGTGTGAAACCCATATGCAAGTATGGGCAATAAAAGAAACTAATAATTACTTACACTACCTCCAAAACCCATCTGTTCACAAAAGTCAGCAAATAGTGCCAACAAAATCGTATAGAAAAAAAAAAGAGAAACAGACAGTTTCTGGGGATTTTAACAAGATCCCGTGGAGCGATTAGCTCCATTTTGGGTCGGCATAATATCTTTCCAGCAGCCCCCCCCCCCCCCCCCCCCACACACACACACACACACGCACACACCCTCATTCCACCCTTGCCTCGTGCGCCCGAACCTTTTTAAACGATGATGTACAGAAACCGAAACCGCGTGAGCTCAGGCAACTTGAGCTGAGCTCCAATTTCTACGCGCGAGCGCCGGAGTGTCTCGAGCAAAAATATGGGCCGTTGATTTCTATGTGTTGTTCTCCCGTCCGGGTGAGGAATATTTATGGCTCACTCATCACGGCAAAATGCTCGGCAACTGCAGCGGGACCATTCGCTTACACCTCGTCTGACCCTACCATGAACTGAAGGCCAAAGCTACAGGCTGCCAGGTCCAATCACGAGTCAGTTAGAAACCAGATGGTGTATTGCTCGGACGTGCGTATCAGTGCGCGAGTCTCGGAGATAGGCACGCCGGAATAACACGTGGTTCAAAAGTGGCTCGTGATTGAACCTGCCAGCCCGTTGCTTCGACCTTTAGTTCATCGCAAGGTGAGACGAGCTGTAGTGTTGTTTCGGCGTGTGCCTTAGGAACGCTCTTAAATTGGGAAGGAATAAAAGAGCACGAATAAGAAAGCAGTTTTTCTAGAAAAACAAATTATTGTACGGAGATTTAGAAAGCGGGAAGTTGGCCTGCGTGTAAATGGCGTATGGTGGTGTCTCCGCGGTGGGGGTGGGGAAATTCAGACAGTGCAGTACGACCGCTATCCTGAGGTCTTTTACGCGCATCACGCAGTAATGATTACACGACTGCACCCCGGTATACAATGCGCATCCACATAGAAGGGGTGCGGAGGGGGGGGGGGGGGGGAGGGGGGGGCGAGTCTAGGAACGATTTTTGCCCTGCAGCGCGAGCTTTCGCTCCGCGTGCTGCCAGCTGTGGCACGTAGAGCCACTAAATGAGCTGCGCTTAGAGTATCGACACTCTGTTCCCCGACATTGCTGTGGGTGCCGCCATTTTGGTGCTTCTGCCGAGCAGACGCAATTGCTGATCGTCATGATTCAAAAGTGCAACTTCCTCGGCATTAGATTCGGTGTTAGGAAGCTCATGTAATATTGCTTTGCTCTGAGCGAAATGTTTAAACAATTGTGGAGGGCGGAAAAGCGTTTACAGTGATTTCAGATAAAGCTTCAGATAACTGGCAACCATAATTTTAAGCCACAATATGGATAAGTGTCGTTACTCTGAAGCGTAGCTTATTTAGTGGCACTAGTGGCGCGCTCTGTGAGCTAACCTTCGTCTTTAGGAGATATGCTCCACAGTAAAGCATGTCTATTGTAATGAGTATATGGAATAAATTGGGCTAATTTCTGCTTCTTTATTTTCTTGCCTGTGAGTTCCAAGCTGATATACAGCCTTAACACTAAATACTGAATAGCTCACACTGTAGACATCTTTCAAAAATCAAATCCATCTATACTCCGCTCACCCTCAAAAAAACCCTAAAAAAAATTCTTTCATCACAGTTTGGTTTGGACACGCCTGTAAAAAGAATAAATTTTACGCGGAAAAAGTTTTTAGAGCAATATTGACGGCGAGAAATTTATTTGAAATTCTGCACGCAAAGTCCGTGACGTCACGGAATGGCCATTCGCTCAACGAGATGGTCATTTGGTGTTTCCACCTCAACGGTGAAGGTTGCCGATCCACCTCTCCTCCCGGCGCCCGAAATGCCGAGAGAGAAAAAAGTGGAAGGGAGGTGACTACCGACTAAATCGCGTCTCGCGCTGTCAATATTACTCTAAAAAATATATTTTTCGCGTAAAATTTTTTTTTTTTTTTTTGACACGCGTGTCCCACCCAGAGTGTTTTTTTTTTTTTTTTTTCTGGGGTTTTTAAGCTAAGGCTAGAAGCTCCGCCTTCAGCACGAGCTTTCTGCCCTTGCTAAAACAAGTGTGAACGCACAGGCACGCGCAACCGAAGCGCTGAAGGCGGAGCTTGTAGTCTCAGCTTAAGGGTGAACGGAGTATTGGCGACGTGAGCGATCGAAAGCGTCGCTGTGATCGGTCTTCCATGATAGGCCGAATGCTGACTATGACATCAGCAAAGGATTTCCCATCGACGGAAATAAGAGGAACGTGAGGACTTCAATTTTGACGGTGTTGACAGTGTAGGTTCAAGAACGCTATTATTTCAAGCTTCCGCCATGCTAATTACAAACACCATCGAACTTGTTGTTCGCAAGGGAATGACGTCACGAAAGGTAACCATACGAGGGCGCCACCGAAACATCTAGCCGCTAATAGCGGCTGTCACAGAAGCTTCCAAATATCTGCTCTGATGGCGGTGATAAAAGAACAACTGGCCTTTTCCAATACCATTCTGTACGATGTTGTCAAGGCTAACGTAGTTCTCATAGTGCTGCAGTCGCGTACTGCTGCGTGAGCACGTGAGTTCTTCTTACATAGAGCGTCGCGCTTGTGCGTAGGATACACCGTACGAAGCGGCGCGGTTGAGCACGAGCCTGGCCGGTACCATTTCCAGCGCTTGCGTGGTGCAATATTTTGCAAACATTGGGATTTTTGTTTTGTTTTATGGTGTTTTATTATGTTTGAATCTTTATATTTAATGTATAAAAATGAGTAGTGCCCGATATGATCACGAAATTTGCCAAATACGCATTTGAAGACCTCTAGGCAATCCAGAATGGCATGAATTTGAGCCATTTTTCTCTATGTGGTTATTCAAGGTGCGACGTCGCCCTCCATCACATTTACGTTGACAAGTAGGCCTAGCCGTCTCCACTCCATTGCAGGCTTCTGTAGCTTATATTTCTCGCGGAAAATTATTAACAAAATGTTACTTTCCAAACCGTGAAAGAGTATAGCGACACATCTACGGTAATATTATGACGCGGTTTTCTTTTTATGTAATTTTGGGGCTTCTTCGCAGTTTGTGCACAAGCATTTCTGTTCTTAACATTGTCCTATTACAACAAAATTAGGCATGAATATACTTTGGAATATGTAAAATGCAACTACATAGGTTTGCTTAGAATATTTTTATTTATATTAATGCAAATTTAAGAAACGCTTGTTAGCCCCTTAAAATGGTATATTTGCTTTTTTTAATTACTTTAAAATTAAAAAAAGCGTCACACACGCCATTTTTGTTGTTCATTTCACTCAGGGGATTAAAGAGAGCGGATTAGTTTATTTTACTTGGCTTTTTTTTTAATATGTTGTCATTACTTACAAGTGCACAAAAACACGTTTTTTTGTTTTTTTTTGCATGTACATTGCACCAATAACCTAAAAAAAAAAAAAAGCTATATCAAGTCGAACATCAGGTTTATACAGATAAGATGAAGCACCATAAACTGTAATAATTTCACTACGACATCGTAAATAATACAAAAAAAAAAAAGAGAGACACGAAAGCGGTAGATGTAGGGCGGTCGCGGGCAACGCGGATGGAATGGTGCCGTCACATGCCTGAGGACGGAGGAGCGATGTGGTTAATGCTCACAGGGGTCATGGTTGCCGTCGCAAATGTCACTGACGACTGCCTCCAGTAATCCCTGAAGTAAGTGGGCAAGCGCGGTGAAAGTTTCTAAAACCATCCAACATCACGTATAGCAACTGGATACTGCCAAAGTGGGATTTCATGTAACGCGACGAGCGTTTGAAAATGACTGTTTGAAGCAGACGACACGAAGATTATCCCTTCGCCGGGCCATTCTTAGCGGGATGCCCAGGGCTGCCCTCTTCGCTCCTTTCGCGAAGCACGGCCGACGCGAAGTTCTGACTTCCTTCTCCTCGCGCCAAAGAAAAGTTTTCCTCTTGTTCGCGCGCGCGGCGACGACAGCCCACGAGCTCGAAATCTCTGCAAAGCGTCACCCGTAAAGTTATCGCTTTAAGAAAATTTCCGCTGGCGCATGTTCCCTTAAGGCTGGTTCACACGTTTGCATCTACCGAGTCGACCAGGCCCACTTCCGATCTAGACTGAAGTTTCCAGAACGAGACTGAAGTTTTGACGGTATATATTCGAGATGAAATATACACGCCAGCTACTGGAAATGTTGACTTATAATGCCTAATAACATTGTAAGAATTATTTCAAGCCTATAAGGGGAAAGAATAATGCGTAACAAATTGGGAAATATGCGTGGACCGGAAGTGGACCAGGGCTACCCGATAGATCACGAAAGTGTGGCAGCTCGTCGTAAGCAGCCCGACGCGGTTGCAACGCAGTGGGTCATATTCGAACGCGAATGCATGAACTAGCCTTAATGGCCACGTCTTCTCACCTGCCCAGTTCTGCAGCTGGCGGACCAAGATAAAGAAACCACGAAGAAAATAGTAATGCATAGACGTGCACGCGTGCCGTGGAGAAAAATATGCGGTTGACTTGTTCCATCCTGAGCGTAATCTTTATGCATGCGAACGTTTCTACTCCCAGCTCAAAGTAGAACGGAGTGAGCTCAAATTAACCTAAACGTAAAGAAAAAAAAAGCAGCTTAGCGTTTACACAGCACTAGCCAGAACGTGCTCCTCAAGCATCCGTACAACGAATTTGACTTTTTGAATAAATGAACGTTTATATTTCTTTTCTACCTTTCCCACAGGTGAAAGGTCGAACAAAAGGATAGAAATGCTGACGAAATAAGCCAGAAAGAAAGCAAAAACAAAAAAGCATGTAATTGTTTTCCCCCGTTGAACAGACCGTACGCGAAGCGAAGCAAACCAAGTCAATATGTCAAAACTTGCTAGATCGCTAGAAGGCTGCTTCGTGCAGTCCAGATATACTTCAATACAAGCCACTCACTACACAGTCTTCGTTTGGCCCCTATATTACCACTTCAGGGTGTGGCAGATTACGAGGGGTGAGTAAAAAGATAGCATAAGCAGGACGGTCATAGCTATTTCCTACAGCGCGAGCGAGCTTCCATCAGCCAGAAAACACGCCCTCGCGTTTCCTGTGTGCAGAAACATTTGCATCACCTCAACGTGCTGTTGTACAACCTTTCCCGCCCCTTGTTTTTGTTTCCTCTCTGTACTCACACTTCGCGCCCGATGCAAAGTGATAAGAGGCAAGTGAGAAATCTGAAAGATCAGGGGGGGCTATGTTCGAGAAATGTTTCGTTTCTCCTAAAAAGGGACTGGAGTGACGGAAGTGACGGAAGTGACGATATCGCGCCTTGATTGGTTAGAGGCTAAATGACGAAAGTTCCCACTTTCGTCATTTGAGCCTCTAGCCAATCAGACTCCATATCGTCACTTCCGTCACTTCAATTTCTTTTTAGGAGAAACGAAACATTTGTCGAACATAGTCCCCCCCCCCCCCCCCCCCCCCCCCGCGCGCCAAGATGTCAAGATGAACCACCCGGAAGGCTGTGTCCGAGATTTGTTTCGTTTCTCCTAAAAAGAAACGGAAGTGACGATATCGCGTCTGGTTGGTTAGAGGCTCAAATGACGAAATTTCTCTATGAAAATGAGGGCGGAGACAGGTAGCGAGCGCCCTCCCTCCCCCCCCCCCCCCCCTTCCCGGATGTGACAAAACATTGACGTTTCGTTTCTTTGCTGTTTCGTCTGAAAACGGGACGAGTCCCTCGATGGTCTCTTTCGGCGTGAAACCGATAGACTTTGTCTCATTTTAGTGATGGGTGCCTTTTTGTACCGGGAACAAGGCTCGGTTGTGTTTATTAGTGTGTTCCTTAATTGCTTTGCCAAAACTTCGCCGCCGGATTTGGCCACACTACCAGGACGACGCTGGTTGTAGAGCGCTGAAGGGGCTGAAGGCATATCTGCGAAATTATGCGGCTCGGCAGCGTTTCAACGGTGCTCATCTTAATGCTCATCCACTGAGCGTCGGCGAGCGTCGACGACGTTATCTCAACATTTATGCGGAAAACACAGAAAAGCAAGATCCCCGAGTAAACTATACACGCATATTGAGACGCTGGCAAAATACATTTTTATTGTATGCTGATATACAGAAAATACAGTGACCAGTCTCACTCTTTGTAAGTGACCGCGTTACTTTCTCGCCAATATTGTCTTAGTATACATTTTGGCAACACAAGACATATCCACAACAGAAGTAAAAATAAAGTCAACGAATCCGGTACACACAAAATAAACACAATCGCTAGGTGAAGTAAGGAACAAATAAATATTGTAAGAATGAACAAGCATACACACGGTGATTTCAGATTGTATCCAACATACGCTAAGAATCAGAAGCGAACGTAGTACAACGCCATGGCTACCTCTACATCTAAATTACACTGGGACTGGCTGGGCACCGCACACTTGCAATTTATTTTTCTCCCCCCCCTCCCTCTCCTCCCACCCCCCCCCCCCCCCCCCCCAAAAAAAAAAGACGAAAAAAAGTCCTGGCGATTTCTGGCTATGTGTCTGAGGTATTCTTATCTGGTCATCAGAGCGAGCTGTATAAACCAACACGCTGTTTACAAACAAGCCCACGTTTGCCCACACAAGGTGAGGGCACTGCGCGTGCGCAGAAACCAAATTCGGGAGGAGTGAAGCATCTGCGCATGCGCAGTGCCGTCGACACCGCCGCCGCATCTGCGTGACATCAGGGCCGTGACTTATGACTCATAAGTTATGAGTCATAAGTAGGGTTCCGCGTTTTCGGTTAAATTTTTTCGAAATTCGGCGTACTTTTTTCGGTGTTTATTTTAGGATTCAATTTTCAGGGGTTTTTTTTCTGTATATATTTATGCCCACAAAAGTTTACCGTTTTTTTCGGTGGATATGAAAGAAACATTATCGGACACCGGATCAGATGATCCTTGTAACTCGGATATTTGTGATCCCTCAAGGAAAAACGGCACATATACATTGAAAATAAAAATATCGACATTTCTTGGCAAAAATGGGCAACTGTAAAAAAAAAAAAAAAAAAAAAATCACAAAAGTACAAACAAGTTAGTGCCCAAAAACATGGAACTTCACCTTCTGTACATCATGATGACGTGTTCTTATTATAGTAAATACATATGTACTTTCCCAGGTTCTCCTCGTTGATCCACGCTCATTTGTTTCTGTTAATGATAATACTGACCCTGGGCTTCGAGAATGCCCTCTCTACGTTAACACTGGACACTGGCAGGCTGAGGAGATGAAGCGCTGCCTGATCCAAAATCGTCCATTTAACCAAATGTGACTAACGAAAGAGACATGGTGCGGTCTTGCATGAAGCTAACAACAACCTTATACTAGCCCACACCCGAACTTTTTTTTTTAGGACCAGGAACTCGACACACTCAGCCCGATCACAGAAAGGACATCGATGTCCCGGGACAACCCAAGACTTCTTTTGTTGCATGTTCAACCTGGGAACAGGACAATCAAGAAGAGGTCACACAATGTCGAACCTTGCAACGCCCTCTCTCCCCTTCCCCACCCTCCCCCTTCCCATCTCGGCGCGACCCTAAACAACTGACCATATTCGGTTAAAACAGAATTTTAGAGAATGAGTTCGGCTTACTTTTATCGGTTTTTATCGGTTTAAACCGAAAACGCCAAATCAAAAACTGACCTTTTTCGGTTAAAACCGAATTTCTGAAAATGAATTCGGCGTACTTTTATCGTTTTTTATCGGTTTAAACCGAAAACTCCGAACCCTAGTCATAAGTCACCTAAACTACGTTTTAATGGGGCGAATTAAACCTCACCAGCTTTAATGGCGCCATTTAAAGATATGAGCTTGATGGAGTTTCCACTTCAGCACATGCCGAAGAGAGAAACACACACATGAATGGCAGCAAGTGGAAGAAGTTCATTCCTCGTGTCTCTAAAGCTTGCGACTTCTGCGGAAGTTCGACTGAAAATCGTAATATGTGGGTTCGGGCGGCTACTGTGTCCCAGCTGCCGCGGATCCGAAATCCCATCTGCGAATCAGTTGCAAATACCACGCCGTGGGAAGCGACCCTCACAGAGAAGAGTTGGAGACTACGCTCCACAAATCTGAAGCCACATCCAGTAGTCAAGCGACACCCCGCACGCTCATTCAGAGCTAAAATTATGGAGCAACATTTCTCGTTCGATCGGAAGCGGAAGTCCCTGGTGTCCGGTTTCGAGCCATGAGTTGCTGTTGTCACACGTGTATCCTGTATCGGGGGTGCCGACGCGCACGTGCATGGCCCAGACACCCAGCTCAGCTGCGTCTTTTGTGGTCGCCAAACGTGCAGACACTATTTCATTTCAAATGCGAGACGGTTTAACGTTTTTACGACTGTTTTGTTCCTGGAAACAAACTATTCGTCTTACTCTAAAGCATTATTATGTCTGTTGTCGTTTACAGGCTCATATAGAATTCCATGGCGAGAGATCTCGCATAAAGATACTCTGTGTTGTTGTAATTCGAAGGATTTCAAGCGTCTCATTGCAATATCGAAAAGGCAAGCTGAAGAGGTTCTTCGGCTTCCCGGCTTTAAACTCGCTATTGAGCCCCCCGCAAGCTTGGCAGTACGCAGTCGTCATATCAGGCCTCGAAGGGTCAATGAACTAAAATAAATATCAGGTTTCTTTAAAAAAAATAAAATCCCCGAGAACGCTGTGATTTTGACCTGGACAGAAACAGATATTTCTGAAGTAAAAAAAAAAAAAAAATTACTTTATATTTGGTTTTTTTGGAAAAGGCTGTAAGCTCACAGTCATTTTCTTTTTTTATTTTGAGCATTGAAAATGTGCTCGCACAGCGCATTACACCATGTAAAAGTCTCAATGCAGAGCATCGAAAATTACGATTGTGACAACATCTCGAGCGCCATTAGCGTACCTCAGATTTCGACGCTTCAAGGGTTCAGTTAAACCAGCACCAACCAGGCAAATTCTTCAAATACTCTTCCATCCTGTATGCAAGGTTATACGCAAGAAATCAGGGCGGTGAGGGGTAACCTTTACGCTGATCCCTGGGTAACCTAACACTCTGGCATCCCGGCCCACTGGAAAGTCTTCATAAACAAGCGAGCTCCGGCAGTCTGGCCGGCAACTTGGCGCCTCTGTGCCGAGCTCGCTTTGAGTCCAGTGGGTGCGGGAGTTCACCCGGGTGAGTCAAATGAATACAACCTACTTTAAAGGGGCACTGACACCCCAAAAGTCGCATTTCTTTTTGTTGTCTAAAACGATGCAAGTTGTAGCTATAGACACGCAATAAGATACCGCAACGCGAAAAAAAAAAAAAATCCCACAAACGCGCGCGTTTTTTTTTTTTTTATTTTTTGCGCTTTTTGTTTTTTCTCCTTCCCTCCTCACTTCTTTTGATTTCTGACGCCAAATATTATGAAATTTAGAAGCTTTGTGAGCGACATATCTATAACATTTAATAGCGGCATTTGTAAAACATGTTTTTCAACGCAGCTGCGAACGCACAACGGCCCTTCTTTTTGAAAGACCAAAAATCGGAGTCCGAAGTGATGTCGCCCCCTGGCTTTTTATCTTCACTCGAAAAGCATGGCGGCGCTCGACGTAGCAGATAGAGTTCCTGCAGTGGCAGAGGTTGATCGGTGAGTCGGGGAATCGGAGGAAGTTGTCTTTTTTAGGTGCTCGACAATCTCTCAGACTTCGAAAGGGAAATCGTCAAACGGTCAAAAGAACTGGGTTTGGTGTCTGTGATTCATGGTAATAAAAACCCGAGACTCGGAAACACAGAAAGGGACGAACACAACACAACGTTACCATGAATCACCACCAGCACGCTTGTTTTCTAAGTATTGTTGGTGCCTGAGTATCGTAGTTTCGGTCGTGACTCCGCCGGGGCAGCCTTTCACGCAGAACCTGCACGAGGTGCCCCCCCCCCCCCCCCCCACCCCCTCTACGTCGCTCACAAAAGTCTACTGCGCGTTCTCTTAGACTTCGCACCGTTTCAAAGAATTTGAGATCGCTGAAAGGGCCCTAAAAGAACTTCAAACTCGAAAGCCAAGCGTCATCTGCTCGGGGTTTACCACGGTTGATCGAATGCCATTTCATCGAAGCACGTTTTAGAGAACGGACACGTTTTATCGAAGCACGGTTTAGAGGAAGCGGAGCCTCAGTTTAGAGAAACGCCGTTTATCGAAAAGGGGACAATATTTAAAAAGGGCTTTCCAACTTCGCGCGTGTATCACTGCTGCGCGTGTTAACCTAGGTCCCCTGCTGCGTTCCCGCCGCTTCGCGGCGGCAGTCTGTGGCGGCTCGTAACAAAAATGTTAACTTACCTGACTTATGCGCAGCGCACACGACGCTTCGCGGCAGCCGAATTCGCTTAGAGGAAGGTCATCGCCGTTTTCTTGAAACTGGGTTTTCTATAAATGGATTCGATAAACTGGGGTCGGTAAAACGGCGGTCGCAAAAACGAGCTTCTCTAAACCGCATGCCTCCGGTCTGCTCGCAGCCGGTTGTTCGCGGGACGCCGGCGAACACGAAAATTCGGAGGCGTCAGAGAAACTCGACTCGCATGACGGCTCAATATTTGAAGTCACTGCACTGGCGCGGATCGCGCGGGAACTTCATATTCGACATTTGGAAAATATTCTTCACTTTAAGAAATGCCTGCGCGTCTACTTTTCCGCACAACACCCGGAGAGCTAATCACCGCAACTTACGGAGGCAGCTCAGCGAATGACAATGCCGAAACATATGTTAAGACCGAAAAATGCAGTCTGAGTTGTGACATTAAGCAATGCAAGCGTGACGTTTTGCATTGCTTAATGTCACAACTCAGACTACGTTTTTTGGTCAGAACATATGTTTCGGCAGCGTCATTTGCTGGGTTGCCTCCGTAAGCTGCGGTGATTGGCTCTCTGAGTGTTGTGCGTGAAAGTAGACGCACAAACTTTTTTTAGAGTGATAGGGGCGAAGCTCCTTAGTGGGCTAGCCATGTCCGTATGTCCGTCCGCGGTCGGGTCACGAGCACGTGAGCACGTGCTTCCGTGCTCGTGTAGGGCAAAAAAACAACAACCGCATCTCCACGTGGTAAATGATGTTGATTGGGGCGAAGCTCTGGTGGTGCTTGTCTGCGTAGACGCAGAGCCGCAGCATGCCGAGCTTTTGGTTCGTTTTCATCCATGTCAGAAAGAAAATGTGTGGTATGGAACATGGTTATATACGCATTTGAGTATTTGACCGCAGCTTGACATGGATGAAAACGAACGAAAGGCTGGCCATGCTGCGGCTCAGCGTCTACGCAGACAAGCACCACCAGAGCTTCGCCCCAATCAACATCATTCACCACGTGGAGATGCGGTTGTTTTTTGTTGTTTTTGTTTCACTTCACAAATGCTGAATTCCCAAGTTTCGAATTTTTAAGGTAATGTCCGGGCGGAGGCGCGCGGTTTAGAGACGTTCGTTTTAGAGAACGCCGTTTTATCGACCCCAGTTTATCAGATCTCTTTAAAGAGAAACAAAAGTTTACAGAAAATGGCGGTGAGCCTCTTTTTAGCGAATTCGGCCGCCGCGAAGCGGCGTGTACGGATGGTTCAGGTGAGTTAACATTTTTGTAATAAGCCGCCGCAGACTGCCGCCGCCAAGCGGCGTGAACGCAGCGGGGTGTGATGGGTTAAAACGCGCGAAGTAGTAGAGCCTTTTTAAAACAGCGTCCCCTTTTGGATAAACGGCTTTTCTCTAAACTGGGGGGCTCCGCTTTCTCTAAAACGTGCCCGTTCTCTAAAACATGTTTCGATGAAATGGCGTTTGACCAACCGTAGTAAACTCATGTCCGGGCATGGTTTTCAATCGTTTCAGATAATAAAAAAAATGTTTTTGACATGTTAAGCGAATGGCGAAAATCAGTTTCACATGAAGAAACATTAATTGACAATGTATAAGTGCTTTTTCTTTTACTTGATCTGATTTGATTTGTGAAAATATAAAAGAAATACTTGCCCCAGTCAAAGGTTGCAAATAGAAACGACAGTTTTTTTTTTCTCTACAGACCAACATAAGGTTAAGAATGCTTCATTTCAGTATTAAACAATGTTGTAGGCGATTACGACGTTTAATTTCACAAAATACAAGGAAGGGAAAAAAGGAAGTCCTCACTTTGCTCTCGTTCTCTGTTTTGTGAAACAAAATCGCCTCAACGGCTCGTAGCAGCATTTTTTTTTTTATTTGATATATATATATATATTTTTTTTTTTTGCTCCATACTGGTCAAAAGAAAAATGTGTGTTTTTAGTTGTAACTTTTGACTGAGACAAGTTTCGCCTTAAATATTTTTTTCCAATAAAACGCACCACTGAATCGCACTTATAGATAGAGAGATTGTTCATCCAACCTCTGCTGCGCTGTCATCGCGCGACGCAGCAGAGGCTGGTTGCACTATCTCTGCACGGGGCGCGGTGCCGCCGGGGCCGATATGCGCTCCGATAGCAAACCGAAACTTAAAAACCCGTCGATTTTGTGCGGTTTTTCACAAAGGCGTAAAAATGATGCGCGTGCCTTCTATCGTTCTGCAATTTGTTGATTTACTGTTTTTCGACGACGCTGAACAATTTACTGATTGAAACCACGCTCTTAAACACAATATTAAAAAAGTTAGTTACGCAAAAATAATTAACAACTTAATATTCCCGGACTTTAATCATTTTTTCTAAATGGGCCCCTGGCCCGGGAACAAAACGACACAAGTATTTTTTTGTTGGGATGAGTAGTTTTCGCAGGAGCGATTTGGCCTGAGTTCTCTGAAACACCCTGTATATATATATATATATATATATATATATATATATATATATATATATATATATATATATATATATATATATATATATATTTATACGGCACAGTTCTTCTTTTAACAAATGTAGCTTTTGATAAACGCGTAACGATTCGAATGCCCAGTGAACACAGGATTCAGATGCACTAGGTTTTGTAGACTTATCTTTCTTTGAAACACCCGGCCAAGACATTATGAAAGACATCTTAATGCCTCCCATGCATTAACACTAACTATTCCGTCTCTCTTAAGATATGTACTTTTCGCAATAAAACAACAAAACGAAATGCGTTCCCTAAGGAAGGTTTCAAATCGCCTCCACTGCTTCTTCTTTTACCTACGTAACCGCGATCTAGCAGGTGTGCAAAACTACGCGGGACGTTTTACGCCCTTTTCATTGAGCAAGTGTGAATTCGTTAGGTAGAGGGGGCGCGGGACGTCGCCTTTAGACTAAACAAGTAACACCCAGTTCGTCGAGATCGCAGCTGTCGGAAATTGGCCGAGGCCTAGACACAACAATCACATACGTTGCGGTGTCGGGGATATCCGCGTAACGCTGGATTTCCAGAAGGCGCGGCGCGACTCACACAAGAACAGTGAAAGCTTTCAGCGTCTATTTTTATTTTACTGACTGCTATTTCGTATGGCCTTCCTCGTGGCGAGTCGTGGAAGGCTGGAAGCTATATGAGTTGTTGCGTTTGCCCTTCTCGGGGAGGAAACTAGTTTATTTAAAATTTTAGAAAAAAAAAAAAGTTTCCCGCGTTGAAAGTAATGAGTCGAAACTAGGGTGGGGGTAGGGGTGAGTGGAATTTCAGAAGCTTTTGAGACGTATTGATGGGGTCCTTTCGTCGAAAATTAAGCACCAGTAAATGCGTGTCATAAGCTTACATAACTTTTCGCGCATTATTGTCGTTCATAATTAGCGATGAGCACGGAATGAGACTCGCGAGTTTGATTAAGTTAACGCGGCTGTATTTGTCGAGGCTGCAGGTTCACACTACGGCACCGTTTTCTAACGTTACCTTACGTTCCGAAAGCTTACCTCTGTTTACGCCAAAGGTCACATCTGTGCTTCATATTAAGCGTGCCTATTAGCAGTTCAAGGAGATTCCCTGGCACGCGATATTCGAGACACGAATGTTTTGGGTGACTTATACCCCTAACGTAAGGAAACGTACGACAACTCTGCTGCGTGCACCAGCCATCAGTTTCCTTTTCTCGGTGCGTACGTGACGAGCGTCCACCACAGCTGCAATCAAAACGCTCGCAGAACGAGTGCTATTGGCGACGTGCGCGATCAAAAGCGTCGCTGTGGTCGGCATTGGCGATTGCCCAAACGTCCAGTACGGCGTCATTAATTTTGCTTTCATCGATGGAAATATCACATTGCAAGCTTTGACGGTGTTGGTTTAAGAATGCGACGACTCCAAGCTTCCTTCGTGCTGTTTACACACACCTTCCATCTTGTAGTTCGCAACTGATGATACTTAGCCAGGATTACAACTTGTGACGTCACTGCGAGGCAAAGTCCTGGTCGTGACTTCACGGACGAAAGTCATACGAGGGCGCCACCGAAACATCTCGGCGCTAAATTACGAAGTGAGAACGGCACGGCGTCTCTTTCGAATGCCCGACTTCGTTGCCTTCTGCCGTGCTTTGACAACGCGTGTACGCTCGAAGCTCACGAGAAGTCGAAGCGTTATCGAAGGCAGGAAGCTTGCGCCAGAGGCGGGACAACCTGAACGACCTCCCACGCAGTTCTCATATTGTCCGTGGCTATAGTAACAAAGTTTCTGCCAAGCCACATCAACGAAATGTCTCTTAAATGTGGCACTTGTGTGCAAACTTTTTTTTTTTTTCTCTCTTGAGCAGCTGCACTGGTCGGGTGCGTGTAGAATTTGCCTAACCAGTGGTCGCTCTAGTTGCCGCTTGCATGTACAATTAAAAGCCAACCCTGCAAGGCACTGTGCGAAGGAAGGGATGTTACAGTGGAACACCGGACGCGAAATCGTTATGAGATTTAAGTTTAAACACGGTGTAGTGACCGAATGCCGCCAAGTTTGCACATTCTTATTGCGAGCTTTAGTTACTTTCTGTCGCGACACTTCGCCTTCACCACCGCAGACGGGCAATATACCCCTTTCGAAAGTCATGTGGTAATTATTAGAAGTTAGGGGGCACTGCACAATGGCGGTACAACTCACATCATGGAACGTGCAAGTCATTCTATAAGATAGCCAACGTCGGAGCGCGGCCAACCCTAGGAACCGACGAGCCAATCAAACAGCGTCGAAAGTGCAACTTCACTGCGCTGATCACCTTTTCCTTCCCTGTGCGCGTACACTATTGGCTCTCACCTTTCCCCCTTGACTTCCTTTTACAACCCATACGCACACACGGACCTCTTCCTGTGGGCGTGTTTTTGATTTCTAATCCAACCAAATGCATAAAGTGTGCCGTGAGGTCGCTGTTTTAGTCCGCCAATGTGCAGGGGTTCCACAGCTGATAACAGAGGGCAGTCTTTCGAATGGGGACGGCTGTAGCTCTCAACTTTGGACTGCGCGTCTGGCGAGCAGAATCGAATATTTCTCGGGCGCGTGTCGGTTGCACGTCATTGCGCTTTTTCGCGTTACTCGCGGACGCTGAGCTGGCGGAATTTCTTTGGCGGAAAGCAAATGTTCAAAAAAAATACGAGAACAAAAAAGGTAAAAGAAAGGCACTCTTATCGTCTCGATAGGACAGAGCGAGCTGCATTTTTCTTTCGTTTATTTAGACGTTTTTTATACTTTTAGCCGACGCAGCCGACGTTACGAGCTAAGGGACTAATCAAGCACTCAAAAGCGCAAATCACTTGGCCTTCTTTGTTTATGATTCGTTCAGCGATGATCGAACACGTACAGAAACATGACGAACACCACGATGGTGCGTTTTTGACGCTGCACTACCCCAACCCCCCCTCCTCCACGCTGGCGCTGGCGGGTGTGGCTGGCTTCGGCGGCTCACGTCGATCAGCTGGCTCTTGTCCGCTTAGCGGAGGAGCACCTCTAGAGTCTTTATCTGACCCTCAATAAAGTCATTTATCTTTCTCTCTCTCTCTCTCTGACGCTGTCTGTTTGGTCCCATGAGCTCGTAGCGTCGGCTGCGCCTGGACTTAAGCTGCGACGAAGTACAGACAAACTCAACTCGCTGACGTCACGCCACTGCAGTGGCGCTGCTATTGGTACTGCGCATGCGCAGACGCTTCACTCCTCCCAAGTTTGGTTTCTGCGCACGCGCAGTGCTCACACCTTGTGTGGGCAAAGCGGGCTCCTTTGGAAACGCTGTGTCGGTGTGCTGACGCCTGTACACGACCGTGGCTCGTGCACGATCGAACGCTGCAATGGTGCTTTACGCTCGATCCAAGCAAAACATGCATGTACGTCTTACGGGAGCGCTGGCACCTCCTGGCCGAGGACAACAGATTTATAGACCCTTGACAAAAAAAAAAAAAAAATGACCGCATCTTCACGTGGTGAATGATGTTGATAGGGCCGAAGCTCTGGTGGTGCTGACGATACTGATTTTATTGTTTATAGGTAGTGCTGATGGTGCTGATTTTTTTGTATTGCTCATAGGTAGTGCTGAGTTCCGGGTTGCGTTTTGACTTCATTATTACTGCTTTATGGTCGGTGAAATGCAGAGCCAGTGGTTCTTCTGGTGGATCAGCTTGGATCCGTTAGAAGCCGTGGGAACGCATCTCCACCGCTTAAGTCAACGGTCCATGTCAGAAAGAGAATGTGTGGTATGGATCGTGGTTATATACGCAGTTGAGCATTTGACTGCAGCGCCCTCTCGTCTATAAACGTTGAGCCAATGCATGCAAAGTTTAACGCGATTATATACGCATTTGACCGCAGCGCCCTCTCCTGTACGTTGAGCGGCTACATGCAACGTTTCATCCATGACAGAAACCCCAGCTCTTGATTAACTACCACATCTCAAAGCCCCTACTCGTCCCGCAGTCGTGGCCGAGTGGTTAAGGCGGTGGACTAGAAATCCATTAGGTTCTCCCCGCACAGGTTCGAATCCTGTCGACTGCGCAAACATTTTTTGTTTTTCTTTCTTTAAGAAGACAGATGGGATGGCAATCGATGTGAGCACGGACGCCGGACAAGGCTATACTCCGCGACAACTTTTCTTGGCAATGCAGTGGAAGGTACGTCCCGCGTCCCCTCTCCCATTTTGAGTGCACGCAGGCTCTCCTCCTCATCCTCTCTCCTTCCGGGGAGAGGAGGAGAGCCCGCGCACACTCAAAATGGGAGAGGGGACGCGGGACGTACCTTCCACTGCATTGCCAAGAAAAGTTGTCGCGGAGTATAGACCCTAAAAAGCTTCTTCCCTAAAAAAAGAAAAAAAAATGGATGCTAACTGGGGCCAGCAGCTCCCCATCCATAGATCCGAGGCCACCGTATTTTCGCCGCGCACTCTCAGCGCACGTAATGGACACGCGAGTGCTGCTTCAGTGTTCGGCGTTTCTTCCAATCCTTGCGTCGGCGGGCCGGCTCGTTGTTGGCCTCGGGTCCAATCGAACGCTTCGCGCTGCAGGTGATGCCCAAAACATGGCGACCGCGAATGTTGCTCGAGGGGCTGTTCTAGAGGGTCTATTTATCCCGTACAACGCGACTGCTAGACGCTTGCACTCTTGAGTGTGTGTCTTTTGTTTTATATATAATTCGCGAAATCAAATCGGAGACATTCCGTGGCTCGACTCGGTGAAAAACACCCGTATATTTGTGCTCTCTTATGATCCGATGCAGACAATCGAGCGGCGCCAAAAGTGCATCGTCACGGTACTCAATCGTCTTTGTGGTTTGCTAGCCTCAACCATAAACCGAGCACGCCCAGAAGGAAAACAAAGCGCAGGATAGCGACGTATTCAGTGCGCGTAATTGCTTTTGTCGGCGACAGCACAAACACACAAAAGCGATGAGCGCCGCCATGACGGTGCTCGTTTGGCGACGCTCGATTGGCCCCATCGGGGTTGGACTTAAAAGTGGAATGGAGTATTATGGCGTTTATTATGGGCAAGAGCAGGCAGAAGGCCATGTCTGGGAGGTCACGCAACACGTAAGGTGAACGCTTTTTTTTTTTTCTTTTTTAACTTGGCAGGAACTAGAAGTAACGAACTCCGAACCCAAACATCTGCGAGCGCCAAGGGGGAAACGACCGGGCTTTATTTTACGCGTTCCAACTGCGAACGCGGACGGGAGGGCACGCACGCACGCACGCACGCACGCACGCACACGCTCCGTTCCTCCATATATCCTCGCACTTCTCTGGGCGCGGACACCCAGGACGCTGCCTATCGAGTTACAGCTCGAAGGCAGCAGTGCGCTATCGAAGAAGCCTCCCCCTCTCTCGGGGGCCTTTGTTGTTGCTTCACAGACAAAGAGACGAAACATTTCATGCCAGAGAGCCACATAGTTGGCTATCTTAGAAGAACCCTGCTCTTCTGCGGTCAACTAGTGGGCCGAGCGAAGCAGCCGCGAACAAAAAACAGCGTCGCTCAGTGGGCACCCAAATTGACGTCATAGAGGCTTTCCAAAACAATCACCTTTCTGCGATAATGGGATTTAGAGTACGAATGGCGAAAACTTTTTCGTAAAAGGATAAAAAAAACAACTAAATGAGGACACAAAAAAAAAAATGCATGAACGCTAAAAAGCCGCAATTGAGGAGGAAGACGAAGCATTGGCAGCGACTTTTGTCTACAAAGTCCTACGTTAAAGAGTCGTTTCGGGATTTGAAGGACTAGTATTTTTATCAACTTCCACGCTAAGCGGGGAAACTGAATTGGTGTATAGGTCACGTTGACATCAGGTCATGTGACGTTAGCATCCCCGCTAAATTTAGCGGGAAAAGCGAGGAACAGACGGACGGACGGACACATTTTGACGATATGGGGATTCCGTTGAAAGGCCTTCGCTTTAAAACAAAACAAACCCAAACACACTGAGGAACAACTCCAGTGCAACTACAACAAATGACTTCATGTTTGAATTTGTGCTGCTGCTCTGCTGCTTCTCCCCATTGTCAGGATTATCAACCCATAGATTTCACCAGCTCGCCTGTGTTATAAACCCCCGCTGGAACTTACAAGACAGTCTGCGCTGGGCCGTCAGTGAAAACAGCGAAAGCGTTTAGTGGTGTTCCTTCATTGCAGCGTCCGTCGCTGACGCCCGTGTCGACAACGCCTCGCTCCACGTTGTCTACGCCGGCGTAGACAGCGTGGAGCAAGGTTTGAACTTCGTGCTCTGTGTCATGCCTCATCTTATTATCAGACTTCAGTATTACAACCTTGAAAGTGAAGAGCGACGAATAAAGAGTTGGGGCCGCCTCTTCCCTAGAAACGTAGATACCCCTTCTTTTTTTTCTTTTCTATCTCTTGATTATCAATTTGTGTGCGAGTAGTTGTCGTTATATATGGCTTCCTGTCTGACCGAAGCCCGTGCTCCCGTGACACAGGACGGGCCTTGTTTCCAAAGCTTTTCGCGCAGGCGAAAAAAGCCCCGAAGTCGACCAACACTGAGAATGGCGGGGCGTTCGCCGCATCCCTCGAAGCCCCGACAGTCGAGGGGGGGCTTTCCTGACAGTAATGGTCCGGGTGCCGCAAACGCGAAACAGCAGCAACCGCAGCCGTAGCAGCCCGAGCCCGAGGCTGACAAGAAGGAACAGGAAGAAGAGGGCGCCGGGTGTCTCCAGCTAAGACAATACGGCTGCCTGTGTGTGGGCTCGACCCGCTACGAGACGCGCTGTTATTCTTTCACCGGATCAAGGACAGAACACACACACACAGGCAAAAGCGAAAGTGAGGAGAGTAATACCGAGCACACGCGCCGCCATTGCCCGAGTCCAGACAGGGCCTCGCTGCGGGGGTCAGGACTCTGGAGCCCGGAGCGTCGGATCACGGGCCGAGTGTCACAACTTCCGTTGGTTTTATGAGCGGAGTCTTATCACTCGCTGTGACTGCGACGCGTGGTGTCGATCGGTTGGCGGCAGCGTTTGATGAATACGCCCGTCTCAAAACCGGAACGTTTTAATGCTTGCTAGGAGAATGAGTTACATGGCAACTGTCCGTAACGGTTATGGTACTGTATGTCGTTGCGTCTTTTTTATTTTTTTTTTTTTGCCGCAGCTTTTTTGTTTTTAGGCTGTGAATTATATTAAATGAATTATACTAAATGTACTAAAAATCACATTCTAAAACAAATTATTCGTCACAGCGCCTCTCGTCACAGCGCCCTCCACGCCGATGTGGTCTTGGTTCGAGGCTAGCTTTGAACATTATTTGTTCTCGTTACTTCCGCGGAGAGCAAACGTGTCATCAACTAAGTCCGTTATTACATATTAACAAAAAAAATATTTTGTTGACGCGTTAAGACGAAAACGGGTCCCGGTTCCGGCTTATAAGAACATTCAGGATTGACTAAGGGCACTAGTTAGCAAACTTTTGAAAATAACATTAAGGACCCTTCTTAACTTGCGAGGATAAGCAACAAGAACGGCGAAGAACCGGCCGTGCTTATGACGCACGATGAGATGTCGTAGAGCCAGAGCACGGAACAAGGCGGACCTCGAAGAACGGTGTACAGTCACGGCGGCGCAAACTGCCGAACATCGGCTTTCGCCATAAACGGTATTCGTCCTTACTTGAGCTCACTCAGCGGACCAGCAGTGAAAAAGAGCACGAGCCACTCTGGCTCAATTTATACGAGTCTGCAAAACATACCGAAATGCGGTGAGCACAATCTTGAGCGGGGCGTGCTGGGGGCACGACTCGCTTTCAGACAACTATAGGAAGGGAAGTCACAGACGGATGTGACTGTTGCTTCCGTCAGCGTCTCGGGCAGTGCGCAGCTGCGAAAACACTTTACCGTGGCAAAGACGGATTTTCATTTCATTGGCATGTACTTCTTTTGTTTTGTATTGCAGTCTACGAATTACAACCTTTTGTGCCCGAGACGTTTCTGACTCGACCCCCACCAGTATTGTGCACACATTACAAAAATTATTCACCTTCAATCATGTAATGAGTGTTTAGAAATAAAATGTGGTCTTAATAACGACATTTGCGGTCACTAACTGCGGTATTCTAATTGCAAACACGAATGTGAATCTTTGTGTGTGTGTGTGAGTGTGTGTCTGCGAACACACACACACAAAATTCATTATAATAAGATCACACTTTTCTACACGTTGATAAGCTTGCTTCATGATTGGCAGCTACATAACATTGTCGTAACTCCAGAAATGAATTTATTACATGCACTAAACATGGAGCTCATTTAACAATCTTTAAACATCCACGTGTGTCTTGGGGCCCTAAACTCGTCAAACACAAAGTTGGAGCCGGAAGTTCGCGGAGCGCGCCGATGGTAAGTCGGCGACAAAAACGCGAAGTCATCGTCCTGATTATCCAATCGGTGCGCTCCGTCAACTTCGGCCTCAACTTGGTGTTTGACAAGTTTAGGGCCCCTGATATAGTTTGACTGAGGCTTGCTGTTCACAGAGCTTCAATCATCGGTATGTACTTATATATATATATATACCTACCGTACTGCAAATGTGTCGGTAAGAACCTCCGAAGTTGCTTCAACGTCGTCGAACTTTGGAAACATTTCGTTGCCAGCTGCTTTGAAATGCGTTCTGCGGGAAAGTTCGTTTTACTATGTGAGAACGGCTATTCAAAGCACGAAAAGGGGTTAGACGTTAGTGTCATTGTGCTAAAATCAAATATACTGTTCAATCGAGTCGCAATCCACACTCATTCAGTCCAAGGTAAGGTGCTGGGCATATCGAATTTATCTCTACCGAAGATCATTATATCACGCAAGGCACAGTCGTGCAACTACCTGAGAACGTGAGTCAGAGTTCGGGAATAAATATAAATAGGGTTCCGCGTTTTTCGGATAAATCAGAAAAACTCCACAAAACACTTGCCGATAAAATGTTCGTCAATTCGAATTTATCCGAAAAACTCCGAATATCGACGCCACGATGGCAAAATAAAAAAGCAATAAACAGCACAAAAAAAAAAAAGTATTTTGCGAATTAATTTTGAGAGAGCACAGGGTCAGTGGTTCTGATCTGAGGACAGGTTTTCTTTGAAATTGTGGACTGTTGACGAAATCGAGTTTACCACCGTTTATCTCGTCAAGGTTCGTTAAGAACAGCGGATCAATGTTCGTATGGGTAACGATAAAAGCTACTGTTCCTGTTTACAGTTTGGACAATGCTATATTTGCGTCCCAGAAGGAGGGTGAGAATTGTTTTTATAGCAGTGAAAGCTATGAACTGTAGACTTCCTATGATGGGGGCAGGGCAGCTGCAGTTTTTTTGCCTCCCAGTGACCAAGTCCAGGTGTTTAGTTATTCCTAGGTAATGACGTTATTTGAAGCAACACTTCTTTGCAAGATTTGTCGTGGAACAGTTAGTATTGCCAATGGCAAGGGCGTCAATGACAAATGCAGCTGTAGACATATCATTCGATCAGGTTCAAATTAAAGTTTTAGTTTATGTTTATTATGGCCCATGGACGTTCATTCGAACGTATTACATAAGCGGGGAGGAGCACGAAAAAATCAAAATACAAAAGCACCGATTACCTTGGCAACTAAAATAACTGAGACTGAATAGCAAACTTAAAACAGATCTTAGAGAATTTGAGCACTCATTATTTGAAGAAAAATGGAGTAATATCCAAAATTACTAGAAAACATGGACACACACGTGGCTTAAAAGAATATTTATCAAACATTGAAGCCAAGTATTTTTCGCTGAATAGGGTTTCGTTCGTTTCAGTGGCTTATGCGGTGTGTTCTTATAAATTTAGGGTACGTTTGTGCCCAGATATTATTTATTTGTATTGTTGTTTTTTTTCAGTGAAATTGGAAACACAGTAAAATTAAACTCCGAATTCAGAAAAAATGGGAATCTTAAAAAAAGAAAAAAAAAAGCTTCTATAAATTTTGAGTTTTCAGCGAAAAATGAACTCCAAAAAACACCCTCGGAATTTCACCAAAACTGAACTCTGAAAACACAAAATCCTAAATATAACATGGACATAAGCCCAGCTACAATCTTATTTGTGTGCCTTGAGCTGACTGCGTTCAATGGACCTGTTTTGGTGCCGTCTTTGAGGAGTGCATGAGTTTGGGGGGGGGGGGGGGGGGGGGGGGGGGGGGGGAAGGGGGGGTGCTTGAAGTTTTTTTTTTAAGCACCTCTCAGCAAGCAGCTCTTTAGCAGCGATATGTCAAATAACAAGTTCCTGTCGCCATAGGGTTGTTGCGGACAACGAACGAGCTGCGATGATCGTCGAACTCCTCCGTTGATGGGGAGTTGGGTTGGCGAAGACTGCGAGGCTCGGATTCTAAAGTGTGTTCCTCTCTTTCAAACTGCGTAGGGATCGACTACTGGTGGTTCGAGAACCAACTTTACCCTAGTCACTGACAAGGCGAGAAGGGTAGGGCGTCCCTTACAAACGCCCGGCCTCCAGCGCGCGTTCACTGCATGCCTCCCGCCGTGCTCTGGCTGCTCGTGCTCAGGCTCACAAGGCGCCGAAGCCTCGCCGAAGGCAGGGAGCTCACGCTGTAGGAGGCACAACTGAAACTCCTCCCTGCCGTTATCACCCTGTAAGTTATTATACGAGCATGAGAACATTGAGAAGTAACGTAGTGTTCAACACTTTCCTGCGTCAGCAAATTGTGTCGAAGCATCGAAGTCGTGATCGTGCTACTTTGTGTCGCGCGCTGTACCACCGCAGACGTGACGCACGACGGGCTTTCATAAGGGCGTAAGCATTTTTGTTCAGCACTTATCTATATCTCGCCAGATGTAAGATAAATATAAAGTTGAGAAGCGCCCAGTCCCGCCATCTATAGACTACGCACTGCCGAAGCTGCAAAACGACGCGGCCTATACGTTATACGTCCTGCGTCTTTGAACGAATCCCGCAAGCGCGTAAGCCCAGGGTGCTGTTCAGACAGTCGTCGACGCTCCCTTGGAAAGGCGTGGCTGTCTTATTTCCGGAACGCGGCCGAGCCCGCCGCCGACCAGACGGCCGCACTGCCTACGCTGCTCTTTACCGGAACGCCAAAGGGACGAGCGTTACATATACGAACCCGGAGTGGACAGGGACGAGACGGATCGAGGTGGGCCGATGAGTTGTCAGGGGTGTAGTATGTGCCCCATTCGAACGCGTACTGTCATTTTTTATAAACGTACTTTTTTCTCAGTCTTATTGGAAATAGTATTATTTAATTCCCACATGCCATTTAAAACAGGGATACGAGTGTGCATCTTAACTTCTGGCTGCGACTGTTGGTTATGAAGTGCGGGCACTGACCATATGCCTGCACAGCGAGTTTCAGTTCAAGGTGGGGAACTCGTAGGTAAACAGTTTCATTGAAACTAAGACACTTCTTGTATGGAACATCGCATTTACATATATAGTGATTTGAAATGTGTGCAATATTGAATTGCCACAGCATAAAAAGTCGGTCTATTAGTAAACGTTTACCACAGAGCGTCGCCAAATTGGGCAAGTCGGCGGAGAATACACGAAAAAAATAACTGATTCGCATTAATAGTGGTAATTGGGACACCACTTAAACGCGTATACATTGGCTTCTTTATCAACTAAACGGTCTCGGACGGACGTGTACTACGTATATGTCAAAGAAGAAAATGTCACCCGATCCCCTTTTGTACGAAGGGTTGACGGAACCGCCAGTTTGGAGCTGCCGAAAATGACACAGCGGCAACAAACCCGACCCTTCTGTTGCGTTCGTTTGTTTGACAGAAAGCGAAGTTGCCGGTGATGCCCTTTAAACAGTCCCGATATTGTTAGCCCCCACTTGGTACAAGAGGCCCGTTATCACTCTTCAGTTCGTTTGTTGATATACTCTAGTTGTCGCGTAAACTCATAGCGAGAGGTCGCGGTGGCCTGCGCGTAAATACACAGAAACCTGTAGATTAAACAATGCGATAACTCAACCAATTGCTTTTGTTTGTATCGGTTCACTTATAGTATACACAGGCGCGAGCTGTGAATGTTTCCCGACGGGGCCGACTCGGTTTGTGTAACATTCTCTTCTGGGTTGTATATACGTTGTTAAAAGAACGTGTTTACGGGTCCAAGTTTATTTTTTTCTTTTTTGAACACAAACTGATTGGAGTGTATTTTATTCTGCGGAAGAGAGTGGAAGGCGGAAGTGTTCGAGCCAACGAAAAATCGCTTTATCACCGCATAACCTAATTATTTCTGTTTGATATCTCTAGTTGTTTCCGTCTTAGAATGTGGACATTCTTTAATGTTTTAGTCGCGAAATAAGTTGTGAATTTTAGTGGGCTCACTCTATCCCGAGCTTGAGTAGATGTCGCGCTTGTAAAGGGTTTAATTAAAGCGAATGAGCTGATATATTGAAGCATTTAATTACTGTAAATGACTTTATTCGCCGAACTCAATATTTTGCAAATTTAGGAACGTGCGAGTTTGGGTGATACTTCGCGGGCACAAATATTCGCGATTTTAAGTTATATGCCATTCATTCTTTACCGTAGTGTGATTGACACATGCGGCCGATCAATTCTTTTGCGATACGTTTCAAGTCGCAAAATACGCGAAAGTTAGGTCTTCGCGAAAATTTACCCGTTTACAGTCAATTTCGCGAGCCCCAACGAAGAGACCACTTCGTTGGGGCCACGAAGAGACCATCCGTCACCGCGCTCGCTGCATTCTGACAACCTTCCTCAAGGACTAGTCGTTCACCTTAAAAATACACGAGTCGTATTATTTCAAGTAAAATATGTTGTGTGATGTAATTTAGCCTAGCGTGGACCAGCTTCTTTTCTCTTAACCACAGTTAAACGTCGCTCATTTATCAATATATTTGGTATCGAGAGCGGTTGGAACCTAACTATAGACTAGTGCCCTATGCGTGCAAACACGTGCAGCATGTGCGTGAAGGTAGCTTTGACAGGCTTACACTTGCACGTGCTTGTTCACACGAGCAAGAACATGGCGGCGGCCAGGTGCCTTGTTTTGAACCGTGTGTAGAGCAGTACAAATGAACCCAGAGAATTAATTCTGCCGCTTCGGCTGTCATCTGAAGCGTAGTCAAAATTTTGAACTTCTATTTCTATCATATGAATACGATGAAAACATTGCTATATTTCATGCATAGGTTATAATTAGCGAATATGCACGAATGTTTAGTGTTCCAGCCTGCACTACCCGACGGACACGGGCAGCAGCCACGCGGCATCTGCAGTTCAGCATAACGACGGAACTCAAAATACGAGCACGGTGTCGTGGCTTCACTCCCCGACAAATCTAACAGCCTCTTATCTTCGTCAGTTCTACAGCTCCCGTTTTAACGCAAGTATTAACCAACCCGATAACGCCGGATGCAAAAGATGGCAGTTATGCAGGTACACTGTGCCTGCTCGAAATACTCTATTAAGAGTACTTGCAAAAGGCAAATCATAATGTTGACGTGAAAGTGAACAAAACACGCACGCACGCACGCACGCACGCACGCACGCACGCACGCACGCACGCACGCACGCACGCACGCACGGGAGAGGCACGCACGCACGCACGCACGCGGAGACAGAATATCATATGAATAGTAGCATAAGAACATTCTGCCGCTGCCACCATTGCAGATGAAGTTGGATGATGGAAAAACATGATTCGGTTCGATTCTTTGCATGCCGCCTATAAAAATGACTTTTGACTTTTTATTGAAAACGTGTTGACTTCTTGTTGGCTTGGATTACTTTCTGTTGACTTTGACTTCCTGTTGACATAGCCAATAGAAAGTTTGTTGATCTTGTGTTGAAACGTTTCTGATGGCTTTCTTCAGTCCGAGTCAAAAGAAAAGCTGTTGACTCTATTAACTCTATGTTGATTTTTTTCTGCTGCTTCTTGTTGACAGCGTCATCAGAAAGACTGCAGATGTTCCGTTTACTTCGTGTTGAAAATGTTCCGTTGACTCTCTGTAGACAGTGTCAAAAAAAAAAAAGCTGTTGATTTTTTGTTGACTTTTAATGAAACACAGTGCGTCTTGACTAGATGTCAAAAGTCACTAAGTTCCTCTGTAGTCACTGACAAGGTGAGAGGGAGGAGCTTCTGTTGTCCCGCCTCCAGCACGAGCCTTCTAGCCTTGACAGCGCTTCGGCGTCTCGCGCCTCTCGAGCGCGAGCGCGCAGTCAAAGCACGACGGAAGGCATGGGGCGCGTGCTGGAGGCCAGGCGTTCGAAAGACGCGCCGCGCCATTCTCACTTTGTTAGTGACTGTAGTGATTTTATTGCGGAGACATGCGGTTTAGAGAATCTCTTTTGAGCGCACGCCGTCTTTACTCACCCATGTTTTTCGAATCCCTTTATAAAAAAAACCCAGTTTAGAGAAAATGGCGACGAGCCTCCTTTTAGCCAATTCGGCCGCCGCGAAGCGGCGTGTACGGATGGGTCAGGTGAGCTCAATTTTTGTAACGAGCCGCTGCAGACTGCCGCTGGCGAAGCGGCGTGAACCTAGCGGGAGGGAGGGGGAGGAGGGTGATGGGTATAACACGCGGCCCAGTGAACACGCGCGAAGGAAGAAAGCCTTTTTTAAACAGCGTCCCCTTTTCGATAAGCGGCGTTTCTCTAAACTGAGGCGCCGCTTTCTCTAAACCGTGGTTCGATAAAATGTGCCCGTCCTCTAAAACGTGTTTCGATGAAATGCCGTTCGATGAACCGTAGTGAACCCACTTTACTGACCCTATTAAGCTAGTCAACTAGTAAAGAAAAACAAAATAATTATTTTAAAGTAGAGCAACTGCCTTGACTCCCTTCGTCCTGAGTGGTGCTATGCAGAGACGCGATAACATTTCTTTTAGGAGTCGTTTTTGTGGGTGTGCTTTTCGCGACTGTGTCTAATTGTTATTAGTTGTACCAATGTTTTTAGTAAGAGATAGGGTCCACGAACTTCAAAATACTGTTATCCCTTTGACGGACTTCTGAGAAGACCGGATACTTGGAACCTTAAAAAAGTCTGCAGAGACACTTAAGACTGCTTACATATAGTAATGCCAAAGCATTCCTACACGCAGCGCGCCATGTCTTCCTTTCCCACACGGCGCTCCGGCGGTAACATCGCGCTCCCCCACTGCGCAGGCGCGGCAAACCCCGCCGGCTCCACGGCTTCCATTGACGATGCATCCGCGTTGCTGTGCTTTTCTTTGTGTTTTATTTCTGAGACGCGTCCGCTTTGACTTTGAGCGCACCCGCCGGCTTCCGTGATGATGCATCTGCGTTGCTGTGCTTTTCTTTGTGTTTTATTTCTGAGACGCGTCCGCTTTGACTTTGAGCGCACCCGCCGGCTTCCGTGACGAAGCATCTGCGTTGCTCTGCTTTTCTTTGTTTTATTGAGAATGGGAACCCAGGTGACGTTTCGCTCAGCCAGTGGGAATTTAGGTGCCGTTGTTCGATGCTACAGACAACGGCTACAGACAACGACGGCTTCGCTCCATGGGACAGTTAATGCTTTCGTATTAATAAGTGCTGAGGTAGTCACCGGACAAATGATTACCTTCAAAAAGTAGGCTACATAAAGGTCTGGAGAAGTCAGCGGGACTGTGATTCGGGTGTTGACTGCTTCATGGGGTTCGTGTGTGTCTCTAATGTGAATTTGTGGGATGTACGTAGTGCGTTCAAATGCCACAGGAAAAGAATTTCCCAAAAAAATGCAAAATATTAAAACAAATATATCGCGTTTTTTTTTTCTGTTTTTACGGCAGCCAATTTGGAGCAGAGTGGAAAGCTGTAGTAAGCCTCCAAAACTTTGTTGCATAAATAACTAAGGTGTAAAGCATTTTTTTTTCTTTTTGAGCTTCTGTAGCTTTTCAATTGAAAAGCTACAGAAAAAGCATCTCGGAGGCGAGAAAAGGATATTGACTTTTTTTTTATTTTTTTATTAAGAAGTGGGCCAATATTCAAAAGAAGGTCAACAGAAAAGCTAGAGAATGTCAGATGAAGAGCTATGGACATTTTATATCATCTGATGACCTTTTTCAATAGCCTTTCAACACAAAAGCGCCACAGTGTTTTGTAAGTGGCAACATGAACGAATGGAACCAAATTATATTTTTGAAGCTAGGATGACACTGGGCAGTGTATGCGAAAGAGACGCCTATCATTCGCGCTCACCGCAAAATAAATGGCACCACTTATAGCCACACTATGCTCTGTTCTTCTTCTCTTTTTTGTTTTTTATGTAAAATATGGGTGTACAAATACTTCTTCCAATTGAACGGAGCAGCGTCGTCCCTAATTTAAATACTGCAAAAAGAGCTGGCATGTGGTAGCTTGCCCTTGCTTTGTGAAGGCTATAAATGACGCAGAGTTATTCAATTCGAACCACTAGCCCTAGTATACACTCTAAAAAAAGCCCGTGCTTGTACTTTCCCGCACAACACTCGGAGAGTCAATCACCGCAACTTACGAAGGCAGCTTAGCGATGGTGAACCGAAATTTGGATTTCAAAAAAACTATGCTGCAGATCTAGGCGGGACGCTACAATCCCTACAACAACATTCGTAAGGCGATATCTCAAATGGACGGCCGTATTTTTGGAAAAAGAAGTCGAGATTGAATCAGGCCGACGAGGCGCGTGACGTCAAGATACCTAGTTTACTCCTCGTTTCGCTTCGCTCCCTCAAGGCCGCGAGGCGGAGAAGACGCGAGGCCGTTCCCTCTCCTTCTCGGAGAAACATGACGTCAACATTCCTGCCAAATGCGCCTCTTTTTTTTTTTAAAATACGGTCATTCGTTCGAGATATCGCTGTATGAGTGATGTTTTGGTGTTTGTAGCATCCCGTTGCACGCTTTTGCCGCGTGTTTTGGGGAATCCAGATTTCGGTTCAGCATCCCTTTAGCGAATGACGATATCGAAATATATGTTTAGACCAAAAAACGCAGTCTGGGTTGTGACATTAAGCAATGCAAGCGTGACGTTTTGCATGGCTTAATGTCACAACTCAGAATGCGCTTTTCGTCTAAACATATGTTTCGGCATCGTCATTCGCTGAGCTGCCTCCGTAAGTTGCGGTTATTGGCTCTCCGATTGTTGTGCGGGAAAGTAAAGCACGGGCTTTTCTTAGAGTGTATAAAGCAGGGGTGTGCGAATATCGCTTCGACTTAGCTTAAACGCCGCAAAAAAAAAAAAGAAGAAAAAAAAGTTGGTATTTTGTGGGGTCTTTTTACGCTCTGAAATCTGTGATTCAGCCCTATTCGATTTAAAGCAGTCTTCGCACACCCCTAATTAAGAGGCATCAGCTCAAGTTGCGTTTGAAAATCATCCACCCACTTTCCGTACTCACAACAAACAAATTTCAAGCACGTGACCCGCTCGCTAATACGATGTCTCGTGTATCTTTACAGGAATGCGGTTCCAGCATGGCGGAGGCAGCCCTTGCGAGAGGAAGGTCTTCCCAACGCCCTTCTCGACTTCCCTGGGAAGCATGAGTCCTAGTGCCGCGTCCCCAGCCCTGCCGCAGCCGCAACCATTGTATTACGAACCCAAGTACACGCTCTGAGGATGTGCGTTGGTGTAGGCGCCGGGGGCCGATCGCTGATCTTACCACGGCTCTCGATAACTATGGTGGCAGCAGGGACCGTCCGTTTCTCAGCTCATCTGCGGGTCGAACGAGACGACTTGCGAGCAGTAACCAGGCGTCACTTGTCATGTCACGGTTTGAATTGTGGTGACTCTTGCTTCTTATCTTTGGAAACTGCGGATGATCATAGTGTCGTCGAAACATCAACTTGGTGGAATATCAATGCGACATTGACGTGGAACGGGAGACGCTGATAACGCGCGCAGATGCACCGTCTAATATCAGTGCTGTGCGCGTAATTTTGTTGGTTTTGTAAAAAGGGAGGAAGAGAAACGATGAGACGCGCGTAGGGAAATAAAACAAACAATCTAGAGAACTAGTTCCGTAGGTCCCGTATTTCCTGCTAGTCTCCTCGCGCGCTGCCCTCGTTTTGTCGATGATCCGTCAAACTACTCGGCGCACGCGGGGCTCCGGGGACGGCGTCAAATATCACTCAAAATTGGAGAATAGTGCCACTGAAACACTCATCGTTTATCATATTCCCTCTCAATGCATTTGGACGAAGGAAGATTGCTGTAACAGTTATGTGGCATTCGTTATTCCGCTTGTAGGCTAGGCGATATATATATATATATATATATATATATTGTTTGCACAGGACAAGAAAATCATTTGACGGGTTTCAAGCTGAGTTTCATAATTTTACGTTCTCGCTGCCTGCTCCGCCCCGAAGAATTAAAAGTAGAGCGAACAGCGAGCAAAAAAAGAAAACATATTGAGCGCGGTGATCGGGGTTCACTACACTGTCATTTTCCACTTCAGCAGTATTTATTTGAGTGCACAATACCCAAGTTGTAAGGCTCACAGCTGCCTCACGATAATGTGCAGCACATACCACCGCAGGTGCACAAGTGGGTATTTTGGTGAAGGCAACACTCGCCAACAGTCTCGAAACGGAAAGGTTGTGCCCTATTTAACCGGTGTACCGTCGCGACGACTTTGCCAGTGTTACTGCTGTTGTTTAATATATTTGTTGGTACAACGAACTACCAGAATACAAGGCGAGGTAAAAGTTTCGAGATGTGCCTTGAGTTGTATACTGCCCGTGGTCCTGTGTTTTGTATTGGTTGCGTTCACTGAAAGCGTCCGGGGTCAAGCTCTTCCCTTCAAGAAAACATACATAATAACTTCGGGTCTGTGAGACCACAGTTAATGTACGGTGCACCCGCTTCGGGTTCCGGGCTCATTACCCTTGTGACTCCGAAGCTTTCTACAATACGCAACCAATGAGGGACAAACCAAATGAGGAGAACGAACACTCATAGAGCTGCCGACACTGCAAAGTTCCGAAGGAGGGTGCTGGGTGATTGTAACCTTGTTTTGAAGTTGTTCCTTTCTTGTGTTCAAGTGTCTTGAGTATATATATATATTTAATATTAAGTTAATTTGCCTCTTTCGGTCACCTCGAGTCCGGTGAATGTTCAGTATACTTATATGTTTGTATGTTTATCAGACCCGCGCAATCAATCAAGTCATTACCGTTTTATCTATTGTATACTTGTTTCTTTTCGGTGTAACCTGTGAAGCGGTGTAAAATTAATGTTGAATTTCTTAGAAGTTTGTTTTGTTGTCGCTTTTGTCATGTTTCGATGGGTTTGCGCTAGCCATAGTCTCCTCTATACCGACATCGCTCGCGAGTCAGCGCACTACCTTCTGCATTTCCGACCTGCACGTGGAAGTGCCTGCTAACGTACGCCTGCGATTTACGTGGCTACCTCCACGTTTTGCCGCACAATGCTTTAAGCTCTTGGGTCTGATGATCTCAGCCGAACCCGAAGAGCCACAACGCGCGACGGGTTCGGGACTGTGTCACGTTAGGCGTATACCTGCAAACATAATTGCTCTTCAAGTTTAATCAGCTGACCAGCTGGCTTTCAGGGAACTGTCGCAGACGGGCTCGAACTTAATATCTGAATAAGGGGAATTTTACTGCTGTTCTATCGGAGTGGTTCGACTGTCTGGTGACGGCGACCATTTCTGGGAAGCAGCGTCCTCTCCTTGAAATCGGCAATATAGGGTCATTCCCCGCCAAACGATCCAGGCCTAAATTCCACCCTCACGGATTTGGTCTAAACAAAAATTGCATGTGTTATTGGTGATTTAAAATTGCGTTTTACAATATTCTGTTGTTATAACTTTCTTAAATGTTTTGACGACACCTTGAATTCTGCGGAAAACAGGCCCCAGGGGTAAAATAAGTCTTTTTTTTTTTCAGAAATGTTTGAAACGAGACTGCGAAGTAAACAACGTTTTTAGTAGGTCAATGCAATCTTCTAAATTATTAATTATGATTTTTCATGTATTTTCGAGCGTTTTTAAGGGCGTAGATCCGTTAAAAATTTCCTAAAAGCTGATATTCCCTTATTTTCAAAAACACGCTACAATAATAAGTCACAAGACTTCTGTGTCTTTGTAGTAAATGAAACAAAGTATACTTCGATCATATTTTAATAACAAATGTAGTACTGTGTTTTCTAAAATAAATGCTCATTATTGAACATTTAGCCAAATGTCCAGCTTTCGAAAAAAGATAACTCATAAACGTGGTCGGTCTAAAACTATATACTCAACGGTTATGGATAGTATAGAATCCACACAACAAACAAGCAAGGTTAGAAAAAGTATTATTTTTAAGAGCAAAACACATTATATATATATATATATATATTAATGTTGGTCTATGGCAGCAGTGAACATTTTCATCCGAACTCGCCTGGGCTTTATGTGTAAGATCGGGAGAGCCTAAGGTCAGTTGACGAGTTTTCATCCGAGGAGAAGCTCGACGGTCACCTCCAATGTGTTGAATGACACAGGCAGATGAGCTTCAAATAGCGCCTTAGTTGGATTTGCTCCTTTCTAAGTACTCTAGGAGTTTTGGCCCGAACAGCGCTCGCCGAAACGGAGGGACTGAAAGTCGCCGCGAAGAAGACAGGCAGAAACTTGCGAAAGAGTCTATAGAGTGGACTATGGTTGTGTCTGTGTTTCAAGTTTAAACGTGTATGTGTTGACCTTTTCTCTTCTTTGTTTTGGTCAGTAGAAAAGGTTTTTTTTTTTCCTATAAACCAAGTTGCCATGGAACTGACTGTATTTGTACCAAAGACCAAATGCGGGAGCCTTATTTCGCGGCACGCGCATCTAAATGCAAGAAGTCTTTTTGTGTGTATATATTGACGGCGTCAGCGAGAGTCGCAGGCAACTAAAAAGAAATATTAACGCTCATGTTGTTTAGTTTCCGCCGCTCCTTGCTGCTATGTCCGTCACGCAATAAAATAAATTTGCAATACCGCGTACGTGTTTTTGATCTTTATGTAAAAAAAAAAAAAACGAAATTTCCGAACTCGGTCCACATCCAAAACTTGTTGAGAATGTTTGCGTTGATCGAGAAGTTCGTCGGACTCCATATGCTAGCAAAATCACTTGGTAAGTTTGGGATATTTAGGGTGTTCTGGATAATTTTTAAGCCGTTTTATATTTATTTGCCTCTAATATTATTTAGAAATCCTCGTAAACTGCGAGATTCAGAGGAACTTTCCTCTTTTGTTTGACTTCCTAGCAAAACAAAAAGGTAAGTAGAGGGCTCTATATCCGGAGCTTCGTCAAAAACAGAGAATACTATTTTATTATAAAAAGAAAGAAAAATAAACTATTTACGCAGGAAATAAAAAGAAAAAAAGCCTCGTTCTGATAGCAAGGATGTGTGGGCAGGTAATTCAGGATCCTTGCAGTCAAATATTTTGGCATGCAGATCACAACCGGAGGGTTCAACATTGTAAACCCGAGACTAGACGGCACAATGATGGGACAGATGCAACATTAGATTATCGATGGGTCTGCGACGTTCGATGACTATCGGCCCTCCTATGTGCTCAACATTACCGTAACAATGTAAAGAACTTGTGCAACCGTTACAGTTAAGTCCACGGAGTGTGCGCGGCTCCGTCTAGCCACATCTGTAGGCTTGCCTCTTAAAAGAAACCTCTGTATGTCTAGATTCAACACGCGCTTAGACGACTTAGACACTCATCTCTACTAGGATCCCTAATCCAAAGTATAGATTAGAGGGCCTTGCATCCGCGGATTTTGACAAAATAACTGCTTCACGGCGTCTGGACATTGCACTACGTCCG
>NW_024609884.1:42311161-42408065 GCF_016920785.2 Ixodes scapularis
TATGAAGACGAGTGTCACAGGGGAAAAAATGAATAAAAAATAGAAAGGACACAATAACAGAGAGACAAGCATGAGCTTATGGGACACACCACCGCCCCGCGAGCAAAAACACACCGCGCCAGTTGGTAAAACTTCTTCCACGTCCGCACTGAGAAGGCAACGCCGACGGTTCGGCAATTGCGAGAGGATGGACGGGCTGCTGGTTGTCGTCGGCGTTATCGGCCAGCAGGCGAGCCCTCCTGCCCGATGGGGGGGGGAGAGACTGCGGGCCATCCGTCCCCTTCGCCGGCCGCGCCTGCAGTTCGTCACCTGACGCCGCGCGCTTGCCTGAGGTTAGGACCATTTTTTACGACCCTCGGGGCCCAGTGATGCGCAATGGGCTTACCCGGGCTTCGACTCGCGTTTTCTCCCCACCTCCTCGCCACCGGCGCTTCTCACTCAGTCAATCCCGCGCAAGAATGTTGTTGACTTTGCTGTGCGTGGCACGCCGCTTGTAGGATCGCTTGGGTTTTAGGCGCGCGTTCCTTGCGCGGTATTTCCGTTGTGTTTTTTTTTTTTACTCCCCCCCCCCCCCCCCCCCTAAATAAAGTCTTCATACGACAAATTCGATTTCGCTCGTTATTTCTGCAGCGAAGAGATGTAGCGGAAGAATCGTGTTTCTTTCCGACGAAGTGAAGAGGCGAACGGATTTCCTGATAAAGCATTCAGCTGAGTCCAGAATGACGCAGCGTGGTCTCAGCCATAGAGGTTATTGTAATGTACGCTAGAGGTTGAAGTGGCGCTAGTGTGCTGACGCAAATTGAAGCAGACAGCAACCAGTCCGAAAATGACTTCCGGTAATGCATTTCTATGGGGAAAAAAACGAGTGCATTTTCTCTCTGCGCTCGATTATAAGAGCAAATATCACGAATAATTCGTGCGTACTAGGCACATTGGGAAAATTTCTCAGTCGCGCAGATGAAATAATTGGTCAGTTACTGCGTTTTTCTTTCAAATTCGTTTGCATTAAAAACTGTGCTAAAACGGCTTCGTACGTGTATTTATGTGCACTGTCGGACACTGTTAGCGCGAACGCGACGTCGGCGGCTTTTCAGCATGAGGGATATACGTGCCAAAACGAACGAAGGACATCTGGAAAGCCAAGAGAGGACGGCAATAATTACTCAGTAGCACTGGATCAGTAACGACCAGTGCATGCACGATCAAAATAAATTGAAGGCCACGTAATATATTCCGGTTTTAAGGTAAGTAAGTACCGATTCTTTCTGCTCTGCACGAAGGTGCTTGTTTTACGTTTAAAATATCACCCGCACGCTCGAAATCTTTGAGAACAAGTGTCTGCATGCATGCTTAAAGGTGCCCGGCAGATAAAACAATACGAAGAGACACATTTCACGGCCCACGTACTTTATTGTTTACGTTTTGAATGTCTTTATCCGCTTATGCACGAAGAGGTCATTTTCACACAGTGAGAGGACTGGCATATTAGCAATTATGAGCGTCACCGGGGATGCTGGCGAGCCTTGGAACACACTCTATATTCTTTTCGGTTGTTATTTTGCTTTGAATCGTCGCTTGTTTTTACACACCTGCTGCGGAATACATGTTTCGGACTGAAATGTAGCGAAGTTAAACATCGCTCACCGATGAAGAAAAGTGCGCTAACTAAAGCAATTACACTTTTAGAATGTTAATCAAGGTACATGCTATTCGGTACGACCCAAATAACCAAAGCCTTCAGTGCTGTTTTCCGGCGATGAGACAAAATGCACGCGCGTTTTCCCATAGGAATACACAGGAGCACCGCAAATGTAGACTGGTTGCTGTCTGCTTCAATTTGCGTCACGGAAGTCGCATAGACACTAGCGCCAGTTGAACCTCTAGCGTACATTATAATAACTCTATGGTCTCAGCCCCTAAAGTGATCTCGTGAAGACGAGCAAGCTCATATGGCGATCATAGGTTGCAAATGCAAAGAAACACAGTCGATCCTCACAAAGACCAATAACATTTCTGTTGGTCATCTGCATCCGGCCTGTTAAAACATCGAGCTGAACAGAATCATTAAAATAAATTTGCTTGGACGAATGGATACGTACAGGCTTGTTGTCTACACGTTACGAGGAATGCGATGCTTTTTTTTTTCCTTTATGGTGGACAAAATACAAACTTCGTTACCTTTATGAACATGAACGAGTGTCGTATATTGGCTACATTTTAAATGAGCAACGGTATTTAATTTTTTTTTTTTTTTCCGAGGAACATGGTGAAAACTTACTTTGTCCTCATTCCAACGGACGAAGACAGGCATGCATGACAATAGTTATGGCCACGCTTACAGCGCCAGATGCCTGAGCTTTTTTTTTTAACTTTTACTCCTATAATTATTACAAGGGTGAAAACAAGCAGAACCAACGATGTTTGGTTGACATTTAAGGAATACCTGCTGTTTGCATCTCATCTATATTTTCCAGCTTCACGTGACCAGTCACTCCAACTTAAAAAGTAATAAAAAAAGCAGCCCATTATCTCTAGGGCAAAGTAACTTATATCTTAGGGATTTAGTAGTGAATAAGGTACTCAGTTACTATTAGTAAAGTGCACATGTCTGAATGCAGATTAACCCTTCGAATCGGGCAGAAGCTAATGCCACCTAGGCAGTGCTCTTAACTGCAGCCACTAAGCACTGCAGCCTTCAAAACAAGATAAAGTTTAAGCCTTGTTAGCTCAAAACAGACGAAAAAAAAATATTTTTCCCCGTAAGAACAGCATGCGGTGGCCTGGAAGCAATGCTTACACGTAGAGGCACACAGACGCGAACGCACACGCGAGCGCGGAGTCAACGAGGAAGCGAGAAGACGAGCCTCTAGGCGATCCAACCGGTGACGCTGCCAGGAGGTTCAAGTTCAAAAAGTAAGGGCGCAAACGAGCTGGTGTACATTTCATATGGTTGAAAAAACCCCGAGACTGCGGGTAAACGACACAACACTAAAAAGTCTCGCCACGTCTGCGTTAACCATGCCAAAAGCACGGAAAAAAAAAAATAAGACACATTTTGTACTTTGGAGCGTACGCAAGAGCTACATCGTTTGAGGTTATTAATGAGTAAGATGCCTATAAATTACTTACTCCTGAACGTCGTGTACGAGAAGCTCTATTATATACTATACCATTCTATATTACGTTAAAAAAAAGGCTTCTTCACTTTGTGCCCTTTTGAGTGTAATGTTGCTAATAAAATCAGCTTTGTTTATTTTTCGTGCTATTTACATAATTGATATCATGTCCAAAGCTAATTCTTAAGGTACGTCAGTGACCATCAAAGGGTTAAGCCAATAAGTCACGCTTTAAGAAGACATGCAAAACCCCGCAAGCACGCTGCCAGAGCCAAGTAATTCTTTGGAACTAGCTTTGTTATGCTAAATATATTAGGAATTAGGTATACTTAAAATAGGAATCAGAAACCACAGCGTTATACTGGGTGTTTCAACGAGCGGCCAGGGTCTTTAAATCGACCGGAAAATTCGGTTTCTTAACCTATCTCGCTACGACTTTGTGCAGCGTTGCCCACAGATGGTGATTTTTTTTTTTTTTTTTTGTAAAATTTTTAAGGAGCGAATTTGCCTGAGGAAAAAGTAAAGGAAGACAAAAGCTTAGCTCCTATGGAAATGCGGTGAAGCCGCCGGTCTTCAAACAATACGACGCCGCTTCGCAAGGGAGACAAGAGATGGCGCAACGAACGCCACCAACGAACAAGCATTCGGCGCCGAGAGCCGGCGTCTTTAGAAGACGATCTTTTTGACTCAAAAGCGGCGCGAGCTTTTTCATATCAGTTGTCAATGCATTGTTTTATCATCCTTACTAATAAAACACATTGAATGGACACATAATCGATTAAAAATGGTTTGTCGGGTTATTTTAACCGTTTTCTTCGTGGTGCTTATGTCGTCTGCGTTGCAGTTCCTTGTTGTAACCGTACCTGCTTTTGTTTCTGCGACTGTCGCCGCCTGCGGAACGTGCGCCGCTTTTGAGTCGAAAAGATCGTCTGCTAAAGACGCCGGCTTTCGGCGCCGTATGCTCGTTCGTTGGCGCACTTGGCATCGCGACCGCTTGAGCCATCTCTTGTCTCCCGTGCGAAACGGCGCCGTATTGTTTGAAGATCTTTGGCTTCGCCGCATTTCCATAGGAGCTAAGCCTTTTTCTTTCTTTACTTTTTTCTCAGGTAAGTTCTCTCTTTGTAAATTTTACAAAAAAAAAACAACAAAAAAACACCATGTGTGCAACGCTGCACGAAGTCGTAGCGCGATAGGTTAAGAAACCGAATTTGGCGGTCAATTTAAAGAGTTCTGGCAGCTCCTTGAAACACTCAGCATATCCTAATTTCGTATATTTATACTGCGCAAAACTAACCTGATGCTTTCGAGTTCGCGGCTCCTCCACAAGGCGCTTCCAACACTTATTTGTGATAACCGTAATTTCTATTAAAAAAAAAAATGGAACCAAAGAGTATTTTTAGCGAGTAGAAAAACCAAGGTAATAATTCAAAAATGCCTGAACACGCCGCCTCCTGAAAGAAGGGCTTTTTTACGGACGCCAAAAGTGCTGAGGGAAAGTGCTCTCCGCAAGAAGCTCCTCCCCCATGGACAGGCGCCGCTTCACCGCAATACACCCAACCTCCGGGAAAAGCACACCTAAATAGTTTGGAGATGCTATCATTTAAGACTGGAAAAGATATCTGCTCCAAAATTGTATCTTCGATACCAATACTCGGTTCCTTCGAAGATTGTACTTTGGATACCGATAAAAATTTTGACGTAAAATTAATTTCCAATACAGGTATTCATGCTGTATCTTAGAAATTTCGGCACATCGCTGAAATCAGGCTCGAAAGTTTGGAAAGCAGGGTTCTATCTTCCATGGGTTGACAAATTCATCAACTGCATTCCATGGTTTATATTTCCCCTTCCATAATTTAGGTATATCCAGACAGACCCCGAAAATTAAACCCCAGACTACAGTGTTCTGTGTCATCCTCACGGCGCAAACGCTGTGAGGAGTTTGCTCGTTGACAGCACGTGGTGGAGCTGAAGTAGAATTCCTTAGCAGTGCTCTCCGTCTTTGAAGCCTCCCACAGCAGTTTGGACGCGCGCTTTTCGCTTTTTTCGCAGCGAGGAACTGTTGGAAATATGTAAATATTTTTAAGGCGATAGCTTTCCGGGTGACACTTTGGAGAGATTTCGACCTCGTAGGTTGTCGTCGCCGCTACTGAAAAACCCTTCTCTACGCTCTTGGCGCGAGGCCAGGAAAGTCGGGTCTTCCCATCGGCCGCTCAGCGCCGAGAAGGGGAGCTAGCCCAGGCACCCTGTCAGTAACGACGCGACAATATGGAGAGTCTTCCGTGTCGTCTGCTTGAAAGACTAGTTTTCGAACGTTACTCGCGTTATGCGAAATTCCACCTGGGGTGTATCCAGTTACTAGCGTAATATTGGATGTTTTTAGAAACTTCAACCGACGCTTACTCACTTCACGCACCACCGAGACCTCGTGGCGGTCGTCAGTGACATCCACGACGCCAACCACGACGGCTATGAGAATTCACCACGTCGCACCTCCGACCTCAGGTACTGTACATTCTTGTGTCTACAAATCTGTAGATATCTAGACACAAGAATATACACCTTTCGTGTCGAAATATTCGAGCCCTCTGCCACTTCGCAGTGACGGTTCGCAACTGAAGCTTCAGTGGCGTACTCACGGCCTGAAGCTTTGAGCGGCAGAATTCGAGGGGAGGCAGATTTCGGAAAGACTAAAGCGGCGCCGACAAATTGCAAGCTAAAGCCCTTGCATGTAAAACTAACAGCCCCGACAAAAAAAAAAGTGCGCACGCGGTTTACTGCAAAGAAAAACTTGCTCTTATAAGCTGTGCTTCGGGTGTCTGTCTCGCTTGTTTCGATGACAGCTGGCGCCGTGATTTCTTTATTGATCCAGACCGCCGTCTAGTCTCAGGGGTTTTGTGAATGAAGGCAGAGGGGCACAGTGTCGAAATATGGACGCATGTGTTTATTCCGGAGTAGTAAGCCGAAACTATCCGTACGGTACTGGTTATTGTGCACTCCTACATCATCACTGCTGTTGTGTTGGCGTACGCAATAACCACTACCGTAGTCTTTCCCGTGTACCCCAACTTCATTACCCTCACGCCGAATTCAGTACCTCTAAACTTTTTGGGTTTGCTTTGAATTTCGCGTAAACCAGGAAAATAATGTTCCTCAGTCAACCACCATGATCGAAATGGGTGCGTACATGGCGGCATGAGGAGGCAGAAATGTTTTTTTTTTTTTTTTTTTCAGATGTGGTGCAATTACAGGCGACAGTAAGTTGGTTCAACCAGTTCAAAGGCGAGAGACAGCCAATGGCATTCTTGCGATCGAGCGGCCGTGGTTTGGGCGACGGGGGTTCGTATCGTTTCATGAAAACACGTTTGACAGGGACCCGTTTCGTCAGCACTGACGTTTTGTGGAAACTTGCTACGTGAACCGCACGCTCCCGCCACGTTTATGTGGCTTCACTTCGCTTGTTTCCGTAGTTGTGCCTGTGATTGAGGGTTCTCGCGGCCGTGGTTTGCATCTCTGAGGCGCCCGCCTTCCGCGACGCTCGTCCGGCCAGAACCGCGAATGGTCGAAGTTCAGCTTACAACAGGCCGTTCACTGCGCGGTTACACAACACCGCCTAGAAGACAAGGCCGTAGCTTCCATTTTTGCGTCACCAGCGTAGGCCCACGCTGGACACAGATTAGAAACGAGTGCTGCGTCAGCGCTCGGCTTCGAGTCAAGTTTGAGCCGAACGTTGACGCAATCGTCGTTTCCCATCTGTGCCCAGCGTTGGCCTCCGCTGATGACGGCATCTCTGTCAGCACTGCGGCCTTGTTATGTAGGAGGTGTTGGGTAACCGCTCGCTTCGCCACGCTCGGGAAGTTTTACTATAACGACGGGCTCGAGCTTATGGCAAGCAGTCGAAGCTCTCAAAGTTTGGCAAGCGATCATTTGGAAAAAAGGGGCTGATGAAACTTTGCAAGCTCTGTCGATGAAACGAACAGACTCGTTTCGGTTAGAAGATTTTTTTATGAAAATCGTAGCAGTGTCGACGAAACCATCTGTCCATTAAATGTCTTTCAATGAACTGATTGCCGCTGGAAATTCCATGCTCCTTTTTATGCCTTGTGCTTTACTTTTATTTTTCGCTCGTTGACGGCCAGATTCTAAATGTATTTTGAAAATTTCATCGGTTGGTGCACTGCGGGACACAGTTAACAGAATCACGACATCGGTGCTATTTGGCATTTCACTCCTTGGACCCCCCCCCCCCCCCCCACACACACACACACACACCCACACAGACAGCACTTTCCAAAGTATAAACAGTTTTTTATAGCAGCCATTCCATTCCAAAAGAAAAAAAGGGGAGGAACCGGTGATAGCTTGTTCGTGCTGAGTGGGCCAGCCCCAGCCCACGCAGGGGTGCTGTCTGAAGGACGTTGTTTTCTCCTGTTTACGCGAAATGCGTAAACAGGAGAAATTTTTAACGCCGTTTTACGGCGTCAAAAATTCCTAAAGTAGTCTAAATCTGTGGCGTCACTAAGGGGGCGGACCGCCCCGGGCGCAGCGCTAAGGGGGGTGCAGCTGGGCAGTGAAATGGGGGCGAGGGAGGGGAGGGGGAGGGGGGGGTTGCTGCGGGTCACCGCTTTGCGTGCCGCTGACCGTATGACGTCACTGGCCCAACTAAACGTGTTTTTTAATCATTTTATCCCACATTTATATAAGGAGCAGACTCGGCGACGGGTAGTAGGTACAGGGTTGGGCGGTATCGCGATACAAATGTGTCGCGATAGTATTTCAGAAATACATTTAGTATCTGTATTTCTGTATCGCGATACATTTTTTTCACCAGTATCTGTATTCCTGTATCGAAATAGATTTTGAATGTTTCTTTGTATCGCGATACAATCAGGATGAAATGTATTTGTTACATTTCTTGGACAATACCCCCCCCCCCCCCCCCCCCCGAAAAAACAAATACACAAGTCCAAACGCTTTTTTTTTTTTTACTTCTGAGGGCACCAGGGTCAATGTGATGCTGCGGCATTGTTACTATGCTGTCCAAGGTTCCTCGATTCTCCAAACTGTCTTTCTATGCGTCCTCTCTCTTCTGAGAAGTGTTGCCTAGTCGGGGATTCGAACCAGGTGACGTGCCAGTAGTGGAGTCGGAGCATCTTCTGGCGCAGGTCTCTAGGTAGGGATTTCATGAGTCATAGTTTGCTGGCAGCTAATGACCGCTGTTGACCGTCTCTGTTGCCTTAGCGTACACAGTACACCCATCCTGCAAAGCTGAGTCACAGTTCGTTGCGGCACGAGCCTGGCGGTGGTTGACTTGAAATAGTAGGATGACTCACGCAGTGAAGTTCAATACAAATCCGAATGCGCCTCCGCCAGTAATATTGCACGGCTCAAGAATACGTCATCAGCGACGTGAACATGACCCGCTGCTCTGGTGATCCAAAAGCCAGGAAGGAGGCCGGACGTGGCCTCGCTATGCAGACCCAGAGAGCTCGCACCTGTGCCCGCGATATCAGGTCGCAACCCACGAGGTCTCTGTTTGAATGATGCTACGTGACACTTGAGGACTGCAATTCATCCGTCGGTGGTGGAGGGTCGGCAAGAAGGACGTTCACAACAGGGATGCCACCGTATCGTTTTTTTCAATCGTAACAGAAGTTAAAGTTGAAAAACCTTAACTTCTGTTAAGGTTTTTCAACCTTCTGTTACACGTGTCTTAGGGAAAATTCCCTAAGACACGTGTTCCAGGATGCTTCAGGTGGTCCATCATTCTCAAAAATTCCAAATGACACTGCCTGCACGATCTTCAACGAGGTAACCTACAACGAAAATACCTATTGTCCTTTCATACAGCAGCGTTGTAAAGTTTCATGTTCACGGCCACACCTACAGATAAATACCAGTTCATTCCACCGTGACGTCATGGGATCAATGTTGACAGGGGTGTCCGTATTGGGCAGGGGCGTGGTGACGTTTTGATGGGATTTAGGATGACAGAATTTATTTAGGGGTCGAAGTATTTTCGCATCATTCGTCAGACTGACAGGATGTCAGGGGAGGGACCATGGTGAGTCCCTGATGGAACATTTTTCTTTTCAGCCCATTGAAGACTCCTCGTCGCCCGAAACCATTACCTTCAAGGCAAAGTGCCAAGCCTAAGGGAAAGTAATTTCGGGATCAAAAACTTCCACTTCAAGTCTCATCTCAGTTGGCGTCTCTAGCAAATTTGAAAAATGTATTGCAGTATCTTTATTTCTGTATTTGTATTTCTGCCTTCTCTAAAATGTATTCCTGTATTTGTATTTCATAAGACTTTTTGCCTCTATTTAAAATGGATTTCCGATACGTATCGCGGTACATCTTTACAGATATATTTTAGTATCAGTATTTTAGCTACTATTTTCATGTATCCCAGTATCTGTATTTCCAAATACATTTTTGAGTATTTGTCTCAGTCGTCGGCCGCTCCTTACGGAGTAGTGGGTTGTGACTTCGGCGTGAGGGTAGTGATTTTACTAGGGCTGGTCGTCGAATAAATATTTTTAACCAGATTAATCCCCACCCTTTAATCGATTAATCGGTTTCGTTCATTCCCATCCATAACAATTTTTAAAAAAGTCAAAATTGTATTTTTGCCTTTCCTAACATGTGATAAACGGCCAAACGTACAATTGCAGATTTTAAACAAACTTTATTGTGTAGTCGCGATAAAGTCCACAGACGCCCACTTACGAATTATTACCTCAACCACGAAAGCAAAGAGGTTTTTTGATATTCGCCGGCAATAGCGAATTCCTTTCATTGTTTACAATGGCCTTTGCTGCGCTAAACAGACACTCGCATGGCGTTGAAGTGGCTGGGGCAGGTATAAACTTCTCCACCTTGTTTGGAGTTACAAATCTCACCCCTACTGTTTAGGTAAAAATTTCACCTATATTTTATCTTTATACAGGTATATTCGTCCATGTCTGCGTGTGAAAGCGTTAAATTCTAACTTTTTCTTTGTCAAAATGTAACCGAATTAACAGGTTAAAAGATTAATCTCGATTAAAGCATTAATCGATTAATCGATAGGTTAATCGATCAAGTGCCCAGCCCTAGATTTTAGGGAACCCGAAAAAAACTACCGTAGCGGCTTTCGTGTGCGCCAAAACTACTATACGGTAGTGTTGTAAGCGTACGCAATAATGACTACCGTAGTGTTTCTGGCCGAGTAGTAGGATTAGCGTCCTGCATCGGCGCCGGCAGCTGGAAATGTAAAATTTCATGAAATTTTGAGGGGCGTGAAAAACAAAAACAAGTATTTTCATGATTTTTCCACAAAAAAAAAACGGAAAATTGAAAAAAAGAAAAAAAAAAACGATTGCGCAGAGCTATGAAAAACCCGATACAATTATTTCGTTAACACTGAAAAGAATTTAACTGTTCCATTATTGCACCACAAAAGTCCCAGGCTCCAGCAGAGATTCAGATTTCTAAATCTAGGTACGATTTCACGTCAAGGCATTGATGTCACATCAGGGTGATTTCAGATAAGATCGAACAGGGGGTGGCTGGTCGACCTTTTAAATGTGCTTCATAATTTTATATGTTATTTCCCGTTGTCTAATATAAACAAAATCAGAAGTATTTTCACCAAGAAAAAAAACTGTCGGACGCAAAAAATCGTACATCACGTACAGGTGGAATGTCGCATTTGCTCGCATAGCCGGAGGGGGCAACTTTGGTGATTAAGAACTAAAGTTATACTTCTTAGGTGAGTTTCATAATGTTTTAGCGCAATCTATATGTATTTAGCAATACGAAAAAAAGTATTGTTAATCTTTAGTATGTTTTAAAAAATAAATAAAAAACACCATTTTCGGCTCCTTGACCGTTTTTCCTCCAACTTTGCAGGCCTGTATCTTAGGAAATAATTTAGCCAGAAACGTCGTTTTTTAAGTAAATGCACTACTTAACAATGGAAGTAGATTCACTAAAATTCAAAATTATTTAAGCGCGGGTTGGGGAGATTTTGGCAAGCAAACACGAGACAAGCACCAAAATAAAAATATTTTAAGGGCGATTAAAAAAACAAAAACCCGTTCTCGATTTTTTTTTTTAACTCTGACCAGTCATTCTACTCTATTTGGGGGTTAATATCAATTAAAAACATGTTGCATTATATTGATGGTGTAACAGATACAGCACCTCTACCGAGCCCCTTCCGCGAAGCTCGGCACGGTGTACCCCTGTTAAGCGACGCAGTTATTGCGACTTCTTACTTTGAGAGAAAAGTATTTTTTTATTCATTTGAGTATAGAAATTAATAGTTTGTCACATCTTTGGCACGTTGTAATAAATTGAGCATTAAATATAATAAATTACACATCATATACAACACAGTTCTGCCTTCATAGGTTTCAAAATTGACAGATTGTGACGCAAACATTTTCTGACGGTGTGCACTTAGAGTTTCTTCCAAGGGGACCCGACAGTCCGTGCCACTTCCAAGTCACAGGTCGAAGCTTCTGATGTTTTGCATAGCCACACATGCAACGACTGAATACCAGAAAAGGCGCGCATTCCCACCCACTCTTCATTTTTGCGTTCACGGAATTCAACAGCCTCGTCTTCGTCCAAAATTGTGAAATTCACTCCTTTTAGTTTTTGGGAAAGTCTGTTCACCATGCATTTTGCAGACTGTATGGCCTTTCCTGGGAGCTGTCTCAAGTTATGAAGCGTTGCTTGGTGTTCGACGAGTCCTCCAACTCCGTCACACGCGTTTTTTCCGTGCCCAGTGACCATTGGGCCTGGGGAAAACATTTTTTTTTTTTTTTTGGAATTCATGAAGTTGGAAGCGATTCTTGAAGTGACTGGCGGCACCGTCGCTTACATAAGTCAAATGAGAGTACACAGCAAGGTTGTCATCGACCCACTCTCTCACTTTTTGTACAGCCAGACAGGCATGAGCGGAGTCATGATGCAAGTCGTCACTGATGACGGCAAAAGTGTATGTCGACTTTCTAGTCGTCACCACACACGTAAATATTGAGACCTGTTTTTTTTTTCCAGTGGTACGCTTGAATCTCACCAAGAAGGATAACAGTTCAGTTTTCAACAAAGTCGAAGTGGAAGACAATGCTACCACGCTGCGCGCACTGCTTTTCTTCATAGATGGCTTTGCCTTGCGTCTGTCTGATATGGCTGTGAATGATCCACCTTAAGACCGACACACGAAGCTCTTCCAGAAAAGTGACCGGATCTAAAGTCTTTTTCACGAGCTCGCCTGACTCCCATGTTGCTAAAACTATCTCTTCATCCTCGGAAATGTTGAGTTTTTCGAGTGTAAAAGACTGGCCTTTGGGACAATGGTCACATTCGCCTAAAAGGCACTGACGCGATGGCGGGTTGCAGATGAATGCCGAGTTCAATTCCGCTGCGTCAAGTTGTGAGCCAGCAGCTCACAACTTGACGCACCTTGACGCAACTTAAAGAGAGGCGACACAGAGGTTATAGTTTGCGCATAACACACAAACGCATGCTTCTTGCTGGGGATTGCATTTAACCCATCGGGGTCGCAGGGAGTAAAACTTCGTCAGTCCGATGCCGGAGTCGGGATGGTCACTTTTATATACACGAAACGCTTCTCTGATTGACCTTGCCATAAAACGTTTCGGCTTGAGCGTTCTCTGGCCATCGAGCACAACAGAAATGACGTCCTTCTGATTGGGACTCTGCCTAGAACACTCTAACTCGTCTTTCATGTAGTAGCCGCTGCAGATATGTTTTCAGGGCTCACGTTACACCTTGTATAGGGATCGGGCACATACCACACGCCGTGGTCCTCCCTCAGCTTCCGAGACCTATTAATGATGTAGATCGATGCGTCTGGGATCATTTTCTGGACTTAATTTCTTGTCAAGGTTGATGGCAGGAGGGTCAGCAATTGACAGCGTTCCCGGGGAGAGGCTGTGGTCGCAAAGGCGCGGCGAATATTGTCCGCCCACTCGGTGCATGTGGAGCACTTTTGCTCCGACGACCCCGATGCCACGTTTTCATATATATATATATATATATATATATATATATATATATATATATATATATATATATATATATATATATATATATATATATATATATATATATATATATATATATATATATATATATATATATATATATACGTATTTTATATATACAGTATATATATATTTATTTTTTTTTTCTCTCTTTTCACAATATAACAAGTTGCAATCATTGCGTCGCCGAGCTTCGGATAAGGGGCTCGGTAGAGGAGCTGTATCCATTGCACCATCAGTATGATGCAACATGTTTTTAATGAATATTAACCGCTAGATAGAGTTGAATGACTATGTAGAGATAAAAAAAAGAATTTTTTTTTAAGTCGCACTTAAAATATTTTTATTTTGGTGCTTGTCTCGTGTTTGCTTGCCAAAAAAAATCATATTTTTTTTTTTATTTCGGACATCGTTAAATAACATATACAATTATGAAGCAAATTAAAAAGGTCGACCAGCCACCCTCTTTTCGATCGTATCTGAATTCACCCTGTATCTGTTGTGTAATTTATTCTATATAATGCGAAATTTATTATAACGTGCAAAAGATGTGAAAAACAATTACTTGCTATACTCGAATAACAAAAAAAAAAAAAATCTTTTCTCTCAAAGTAAGAAGTCGCAATAACTGCGTCGCACCACATGGGCACACCGTGCCGAGCTTCGCGGAAGGGGCTCGGTAGAGGTGCTGTATCTATTACACCATCAATATAATGCAACATGTTTTTAATCTATAGTAACCCCCAAATAAAGTAGAATGACTGGTAAGAGTTTGAAAAAAATCGAGAGCGGGATTTTTTTTTTTTTTTTTTAATCGCCCTTGAAATATTTTTATTTCGGTGCTTGTCTCGTGTTTGCTTGCCAAAATCTCCCCAACCCGCGCTTAAATAAATTTGAATTTTAGTGAATGTACTTCCATTTATAAGTGGTGTATTTACTTAAAATATGACGTCTCTCACTGAATTATTTCCTAAGATACAGGCATGCAAAGTTGGAGGAAAAACGGTCAAGGAGCCGAAATTGATTTTTTTATTTATTTTTAAAACATACTAAAGAATAACAATATATTTTTTTTGTATTGCTAAGTACATATAGATTGTACTAAAACAATATGAAACTCACCTAAGAAGTATAACTTTAGTTATTAATCACCGAAGTTGCCCCCTCCGGCTATGCAAGCAAATGCAACTTTCCACCTCTACGTGATATACGATTTTTTGCGTTTGACAATTTTTTTTTCTGGGTGAAAAAAATTTTGATTTTGTTTATTTTGGGCATCGGGAAACAACATATAAAATTATGAAGCAAATTAAAAAGGTCGACCAGCCACCCCCTGTTCGATCTTATCTGAAATCACCCATGAAGGCGTCAAGACTGACATTTATATCAATCCGTGTCCGATAACTCTGATTCATTTCCGCTTGACGCGTCAACGCTTCGCTGTGCAGCGGACGAAGCCTTCGGGACATCAGGTTGGAGTGCACGTACACAAGTTTTTGCACGCGATCCCCTGCGAGCCTGTTGCGTAGCGTGGTGCGCACATTTCCAAACTCGGACCAGTTTCTTTCACATGCCGCAGAAGAAAGGGGAATCTGCACTACGAGAGGGTTGGTTGAAGCAAAGTCCTTGTCACTACGTGGATGGATGCAGGTGCTTGGCAGACTCCCAAACTCCTTCTTTTGACCAAATTCCCTTGCAGGTTCTCTATTCTACGACGTAGACAAGTTTCCCGACGTCCAGAGAGAGGTAAACGCCGCCGCCGCCGGCGCGCGGCAGCATTTCACAGTTTGTGAGCTCTCTTTTTTTCTTTTTCTTTTTTTTTCAATTTTATTTTGGTTGGTAAAAACGAAAAAAAATCCTGTTTTAGAGCGCAGCTCTTAGGCGCCCGTTTCCGGCTTAAGCGGCGTTGCCGCCGGCGTAACCACGCGGTGCATTGTGGGAAATGTCCCATGACGCAACGCGCGGGGAGGAGGAGGGGAGGGGGAGGAAGAAAGAGGAGGGGGAGAGGAGGAGGAGAGGAGGAACCTTTGGGATCGGGCTTCAAACTGATGACTTCAGCTCGCTCCATGGGACAGTTAATGCTTTCGCATTAAAAGCTTTTGCTACGTACGGACCGTGTCGACAGCTGCGACGGCCCCGCGGAGGACGCCGGCGGTGGACGGTATTTTTTGCGTTTATGAGCACCCCGTCGAGGACGGCACGCTTTTTATTCAAGGAGATTGCCTTTGTCTTAGCCGTCGCGGTGCCGGGACTCTCCATCGTTGAGTGGCGATGATTCGACGAATCGGTGCTTGAGCGAAGTAGACTTTCGTGCAAGAGCGACCTCACGGACCAGAAGCGCGCACAACACCGATTTCGCGCTCAGTCTTGTCTGCCGTCGGTATAGACAGCCTAGATTTAAGAGATGGGGCAACGGCTCGGTTGGGGTCACGTGGTTTGTGGGCCGCGTTTGCAATGCGAGCTGCAGCATGCAGGGAGTCAAAACTCAAAAGCGTTCATTATCTGGAAACGTGTCCGCGCCTCCGCCCAGTTTCCTCGCCACACTGGCCACAAGTAAATCAAACGCAGGCGTACTTACTGCTCCCTTTCTTAAATCTAGGCACTCTCCGACAACTCCGCCGGTACGTTGTTGCGGGCGCTCCGAACGCCCCTATCGGCATGCCACAACGGCTTCTGCGCGTGCGATGCGGTAAAGCGGCTTCCCAGATGAGGAGCGGGGATGATGATGTAAACTTTTATGCAGACGACGTTGCAGAGACTGCCGCCGGCGGCCTTTCCAGCACCTTCTGCAGCCTCTTCTGGGCGGCTTCTTGGCCGCGGCCGCAAAGTGCGGCGGTCCGAGACAGTAAACTTTACGAATTTTATTCTTTTTTATTTAAATTATCACAAAATTTCTCATCGTTAAATCCGCGGGAGCCGCTCAAATTCCTTCGCGAAAAACAGACACAAATGCATTGAAAAAGTGCAAACGGGAATGGGAAATCGTGATCGCTTCGCTGTAGCCGCTATTTCGTTATAATCGGTCTCGACAATAGAGAGTTTTAGGGAACCGGAACAAAATACGATCGATAAACAAAAACGATCGATACCTTGGATCGGGCGTGTGGACCGATCGTGTGCCCTGAAACGGCTTTGGGGGAACCGTATTTGCAGACGATAGCAGACGATCGGTACAGGTCGCGCCCCCTGGCAACGAAAACCTGCATCCGCCTCATCGGGAAAAGACAAATTTGCGTTTGTTCGTACAAATCGCAGAAACTTAAGTAAATAAAGATCGCACCCTAAATATATAGAGAACAAAAAAAAATAGTATACCTACTTATAGTTCGTCTCGTTTTTTTACTGGAATGAATGCGCTTCCGTAATACAAAACCTGGCGCACCACGGCGTGTCGCCCCTAGCACGGCGAAGTTCTAAAATATTCGTCTGCTAAAGAAGCAGACGAGCTTTCCGACAACAATGGCGCTCGATCTTTTTGACCATGACTTGGAGTTGGCTCTATTCAGCGAAAGCAATTTAGAAAAAGTGATTTTGTACGACTGTCTGCGCACTAAGTGTGGCGTGAGTCTCTTTTGAACTTCCCGCTTTCTATAAGCGAGGCACGCACGCGCGTGCCGTGGGGCCCGTGACTTGTGCAGGGGCACGAGGGAATAAACATTCTTTTTGGTTTGCCGTGACACGGAGTCAGTCGCATTTCTTTCGGGTGCCACCGAGCACCGATACACTAAGAGAAGGCGCTTGTTGGCGGCAAGGCATAGGACGTTCAACTTGGCATAGCTTTTGAGTATACAAAAAAGTTGTGATACCAGGAATGGTGTGCCAGCGTATTTTTTTTTTCTTTTAGTTTACCAGATTTATATACTTGGGGAATAAAATAATGCCTCGACCGTACATGGTAGCTTGTTTTCTAACAAATCATGCGTTCTCAGCGGATAAGATTTGCTGTTTTACATCAACCAAATATGATGTTTACACCAACCACGTCCTGATATGCTGAAACGGTGCCGAAAGCAAACTCAGTTTGGCTCAAGAACACGCTCGCGCGCGCTTATCATCAACATTCGAAGTCGTCTGCTAGCGATCCTGTCTCTTTCCCTCGAGGCCCAATGCAGATCGAGTATTGAGAAAGCTATGGACAAATAAAACTAGAAATATTAAATCTCGAAGAAAATACAAAAATAACCAAAATATAAACACTTTCTGAAGTTGATGCGGTCATTTTTCTTGTACAAAGATAATTCAATTCAATTTTCAATTTAATTCAATTTTTATTTTCAGATCAAGTCATACAAAATAAAGAGCTGGCCCACAAAAGCAGCATTCTGCTTGTATGTGGGGCCAGGCGACCAGCTAGAATACATGTTGTTACAAAAAAAAAAAAGAAAAAAGAAAACACTCCGCAGCACAAAAAAAAAAAAATTGAAGAAACCCAAAATTAGCACCACAAATAAATACAAAAAGGAAAACTTTAGAGCATGAAATATAGGTGTTTATAGCCAAGTCTGCTCACGCAACCATGAAATAAAAGTACGAAATATCTCCAACGGTTAGGCTACGATATCTACAGCTCAGATGATTGACACCAATTCCTTAGTTTCCTTTTTAGTACCCTAGTGGATTCTATATTCATAAGGTACTCTGGGAGTTCGTTAAATAAGGAAGGAATGTGATGATTTCTGTTTTTCTTTCCATACAGTGTGTATATTTTTGGAATGACGTATCTTACAGTACGTCTCAAATCTCTATTTTTATTTACGAGGAGGTCAATCCGTTCCTTCGCTCCTCGCAATGAGAAGTTCTTTTTCAACCCTGCGTCATTCCAAAGGGCTGGAGTGAAAAAGGAGTAGCGCCTAGCACCTCCCGAAGTAGAAAGATGTATTCTGTTGCAAACCGCTTGCGAGGAGGAGGCGGAGGGACGGAGCTAGATGCGGCGCTCATGTTGCTCTCTTACGGTACAGATAGCAGACGATCACGGTCGTACGCCCGCGTACCGATCGTTGCGCCGTGTGCGGTACGACCACGAAGAAAATATAAAGCAAAACCTGTAACTTTACTGCTGTGCACCTATTAAAACTATCACCCAATATTCAAAGGGCTCGTTTTATAGGATATATGTGATTAGCATTTGTACAGAAATTTTTAATTCATGCAGCATTTTTAAACTAAAAGGTATCCAGAGCCATGATGCAGAAGGCTGTTGCTCACTCTGTTGCCACTACAGAAAATCCTCAGTCATAACAGCAGCTGTAAAAAACGGGTGATAAGTGCTCGAAATGCACATCCAATGCTTGTAAAAAAAAAAAAAAAAAAAAAAAAAAAAAACTTTTAAAATGTAAAAAAAAAAAAAAAAAAAAAAAAAAAGAGGCCTGGGCCAGCGGGATTTGAACTCTCCACTGTCGCTCCACTACGAGTTCAACAAATCGGCGCTCCAATCCACTGAGCTACCGAGCAGAAGACTTTTAGCTACACTAAACACTAATTTATTTCAATTAAAGAAGTCGAACTGCGTTTTGGTCTTTATTCTTCTTCTTATTTGCTGACTCAAACTTTATTAACTTGCTGTCACACATGGCGCTCCTGCCAGGCACTGCCACGAGTTATTTTCTTCATGTTTGGAGCCACGGCACGCTCCCTCCGCCAGCGAAAGAGCCGTTTTGCTGACCAAGCGAGACTGTCCATGTCGGCCATTGGCCGTGCCGGTCGTGCCTTACGGTTCGACCAGCGCATTACGGTAAAATCGCAGAAAACAGGCGCATGCGCAGTTCGTACCGGAGGGCCCATCGTACCGTATCGGATGTGCAAAAACGGTTCCCTAAAACTCTCTAATAGGGAGTTCTAGTAGATCGTTTTTCTCCTCGGCTACGGTATCCGTGAAGAAAACGCCGCAGCTGCGCATGCGCGCCGCCAGCATTGTCTGCATAGTTCAAGGTCTTGTGGCGGATTACGGAGCGCTATCCGGGTGCTTGGCGGGCTGAGGAAACGCTCTACTACAATTCCCTAATAGGGAATAGTAGTAGACCGTTTTTCTCCTCCGCTACGGTATCCCCGAAGAAAACGCCGCAGCTGCGCATGCGCGCCGCCAGCCTTCTCTGCATAGCTCAAGGTCTTGTGGCGGATTACGGAGCGCTATCCGGGTGCTTAGCGGGCTGCGGGAACGGTCTACTACAATTCCCTAATGGGGAGTTGTAGTAGATCGTTTTTCTCCACCGCTAAGCTACCACCGAAGAAAACGCCGCAGCTGCGCATGCGCGCCGCCAGCTTTGTCTGCATAGTACAAGGTCTTGTGGCGGATTACGGAGCGCTATCCGGGTGCTTAGCGGGCTGCGGGAACGGTCTACTACAATTCCCTAATGGGGAGTTGTAGTAGATCGTTTTTCTCCTCCGCTAAGCTACCCCCGAAGAAAACGCCGCAGCTGCGCATGCGCGCCGCCAGCTTTGTCTGCATAGTACAAGGTCTTGTGGCGGATTACGGAGCGCTATCCGGGTGCTTAGCGGGCTGCGGGAACGGTCTACTACAATTCCCTAATGGGGAGTTGTAGTAGATCGTTTTTCTCCTCCGCTAAGCTACCCCCGAAGAAAACGCCGCACCTGCGCATGCGCGCCGCTAGCATTGTCTGTATAGTTCAAGGTCTTGTGGCGGATTACGGAGCGCTATCCGGGTGCTTAGCGGGCTGCGGGAACGGTCTACTACAATTCCCTAATGGGGAGTTGTAGTAGATCGTTTTTCTCCTCCGCTAAGCTACCCCCGAAGCAAACGCCGCAGCTGCGCATGCGCGCCGCCAGCATTGTCTGCATAGTTCAAGGTCTTGTGGCGGATTACGGAGCGCTATCCGGGTGCTTAGCGGGCTGCGGGAACGGTCTACTACAATTCCCTAATGGGGAGTTGTAGTAGATCGTTTTTCTCCTCCGCTAAGCTACCCCCGAAGAAAACGCCGCAGCTGCGCATGCGCGCCGCCAGCCTTCTCTGCATAGCTCAAGGTCTTGTGGCGGATTACGGAGCGCTATCCGGGTGCTTAGCGGGCTGCGGGAACGGTCTACTACAATTCCCTAATGGGGAGTTGTAGTAGATCGTTTTTCTCCTCCGCTAAGCTACCCCCGAAGAAAACGCCGCAGCTGCGCATGCGCGCCACCAGCTTTGTCTGCATAGTACAAGGTCTTGTGGCGGATTACGGAGCGCTATCCGGGTGCTTAGCGGGCTGCGGGAACGGTCTACTACAATTCCCTAATACGGAATTGTAGTAGACCGTTTTTCTCCTTCGCTACGGTATCCCTGAAAAAAACGCCGCAGCTGCGTAAGCGCGCCGCCAGCCTTGTCTGCATAGTTCAAGGTCTTGTGGCGGATTACGGAGCGCTATCCGGGTGCTTAGCGGGCTGCGGAAACGGTCTACTACAATTCCTTAATGGGGAGTTGTAGTAGATCGTTTTTCTCCTCCGCTAAGCTACCCCCGAAGAAAACGCCGCAGCTGCGCATGCGCGCCGCCAGCTTTGTCTGCATAGTACAAGGTCTTGTGGCGGATTACGGAGCGCTATCCGGGTGCTTAGCGGGCTGCGGGAACGGTCTACTACAATTCCCTAATGGGGAGTTGTAGTAGATCGTTTTTCTCCTCCGCTAAGCTACCCCCGAAGAAAACGCCGCAGCTGCGCATGCGCGCCGCCAGCTTTGTCTGCATAGTACAAGGTCTTGTGGCGGATTACGGAGCGCTATCCGGGTGCTTAGCGGGCTGCGGGAACGGTCTACTACAATTCCCTAATACGGAATTGTAGTAGACCGTTTTTCTCCTTCGCTACGGTATCCCTGAAAAAAACGCCGCAGCTGCGTAAGCGCGCCGCCAGCCTTGTCTGCATAGTTCAAGGTCTTGTGGCGGATTACGGAGCGCTATCCGGGTGCTTAGCGGGCTGCGGAAACGGTCTACTACACTAGTAGTGAGTTTTAGTAAACCGTGTTTCCCGCTCCGCTAAGCCCCTCCGCTACCCGGAACTCTACAGCCAAGGCCATCGGCGCGCAGGCGCAGTGGCGATTCCGCGCTCCGCTCTGCAGAGCGGCTGTACGAAAACGACCTACTAAAACCCCCTACTGTTTCCGCAGCCCCCTAAGCACCCGGATAGCGCTCCGTAGTACGCCAGTTTCCGCAGCCCGCTAAGCACCCGGATAGCGCTCCGTAATCCGCCACAAGATCTTGAACTAAGCAGATAAGGCTGATGGCGCGCATGCGCAGATGCGGCGTTTTGCTCACGGATACCGTACCGGAGAAAAACGGTCTATTACAATTCCCTACTAGGGAATCGTAGTAGACCGTTTCCATTCGAGAGGGAGATCCCCCTGTTTTCGGCGGGTAGTAGCTGAGAGCCGCTCGTGTGGGGAGGGGAAAAGAGAACGAGGGAATGGAGAGAAGGAAACTGGGAACCGGTTTTCTTCCTGGGCAGACTAACTTGCATAACTATTTAAGATAGTTAAAAAAAAAAAACTAAGTGCCACCATTTGCTGAACCAGTGCTCAGTGAAATATTGTTGGCAGTGCTAAAGTATTAAAATCATAATATGAAGTGTTATCGTTAGGAAACAATTTTGATTAAGGACTCAAATGTACAAAACACAAAGTTCAGTTGGTTTTATTCATGTTTTTATGCCCCCTCCCCCTCAAAAACAAACAGGTTTACAACATTTTGAACAAATGGCTGTACATAATACCATTCGGATACAAAATATGCTTCAGATAATGTTGGAACTTGGCAAGCCTCTACGTAATATTAGGACGCATCCTCACTGAGGCTACCCCAGAATCACGCAGACAAGCTTGCATCACAGGTGCAGTATGATGCAATATAAGATCTATATGTACAAGCCACATCTTTGATATCCTACCATACGAGCTGCGGCCGTAAAGCTTAGCAATCATGAAAAACAATGATTATATGAGGCGTGGCCAAGAAAAGCCCGATTGTACTTTTATTACCTCTGTACTGAGAGCAACATATGTACAGGGTGCAGCCATAAGGACCAACACATTTCGCATCCCTTGCAGAATTCTAATTACAAACATGCATACCTGAAATTGGTAGTGTTGGGAGGTACTTTAAGTTATTAAAGCATGTACTATTTCAGGTAGATTTAGAAAACTTGTACTTTATACATTCTCCGAGTATGTACTTGTACTTAAAGTATTTTTTCTGGTACTTTCCAAAGAAAGTACAACTTCCGACTTCAAAGTACATTCCTCAAATTTGGTCTTGCGAAATTTGTACCACAAAATTATGCGTTGTCAACATATAAGTGCCTCATATGTTGATTGCATTAACGAGTTTGTCAGCTACAGTAAAACAACTACTCAGTGGCCACTTGACTTTATCCAATATTCGCCGCCATTTTCCGAAAATAATTGATGCACCCCTGATTACCTCTGGGGCAATGCATACCAATTTAAGAAAACCACTGCATAGGGGGATGAAAAGGCATCATAAAAGTTTTTTTTTAAGTACTTGTACTTTTCTTTGAAAGTACATTGTATCCATAGTACTTCAAATACATTGCACCCAGAGTACTTACTACTTTACTTGTACATAATCTCTCACTTACTTTGTACTTTACTTCAAGCACCTTTTAGATGTACTTTACAAACACTGGAAATCGGACATGCGAACTTAGCTTCGAAAGAAGTCTTCTGTCTATTTTTTTTAAAGCTCAATTCGGAGGAAGTGGAATATTAAAAACAAACCAAAAATAGGAGGCCGTGCATTTCTTAAGTCCTATACTAGCCTGTTTGTCATCTGCACACTGGTTTATTAGCTCACTCCCGGGAGGCTTGCTGAAAGCAAACATGCTGAGAGCCAGTAGCAGAGGCCGGAAGTGAGCAAGATAATCGCGATAATACTTTTAACAAATTATAAACAATGACCACCTGAGAGTAAGCTCCAAAACCTGTGTGCAGCACTATATTTGCACTATTTTTAACAATCTCTTGCCTCTGATTTGAGGTCCGAAAATATAGGCATAAAACTTCTTGCAAAACTTTTGTGTGCCCAATTTCAGGTATGTTCGTTTGGAATTCAAATTTTGCAAAGCGTGTCAAATGTGGTTTCTTACGGCTACACACTGTAGGTAACGCGACTTGGTAAAAAACAGTGCTCGAAACATGTGCTAACCAAAGGAACACAAGTGACAGAACATGCACTGACTCGCAGCTGTGTTTAACGCATAAAAAGAGCAAAGAAGCAATCCTACAGCCGTAAGATTTCTTTGTTCTTTTGTATATGCATTGAAAAAGCTTCAGTTGCAAGTTGGTGTCTGTTGTATAGCGCCTGTTCATAGAATAGTCCTGGTTTCTGCAGTGCTGTTTTTCACCATAATTAGCGGCAATCGATTAGCCCAGTTTTTCATGTTAAAGATGACAACTGTAATGGTACGGATAAACGAGCAAGTACATAATTTGTATTATATAAGAATTTGTTCTATCCTTGTCTTTTTTAAAAAAATCATATTTGAAGTTTACAGTATTAAAATTCAAGTGTGGTTTTCATTTCATTTGCCAAAAACACAACAGGAAATTCTAAGGTCATTCATAGTTCCTATAAACATTTTTTTTTCTTTTGCTAGAACAGAGCATGCTGGTCTTATTAGATTTTTCACTGAAACAGCAACACAGTTTAATGCCTTCTTGTCTTGCGTTCCATTTTTTTCTGCTTTTTATCATCCACCTCAGGGGCTGCCGGCTGGAAGAACCATGGGCCCAAGATGTTGACCCAGAGTAAGTAGACTGCACGACCCGGTGCCTAAAAAAAAAGAAAAAAAAGCAAAATTGAAGTGCTGCAATGAGCAATCTTACTGCCCACATAACGAACACTGGACTGAAAGCAGAAAACATGCTATGCCAGTTATATTTTTTTACGTGGCATATTCCACTTAATACATCAATAAAAGTGAATGCATATTATTGCAGATCAGTCAATGAAATTATCCTCCTGTTCATGTGGGAGGTTTGTCCTTTTGGCTCTGCTCCCCCTTTTTTACACCTTTTTTTCCTCTCTACACAGTGCCTCTTGTCATGGACCTAACCTCGGACTAGGCTTGAAAAGAATGCAGGCTTTAGCAACAGCCAGGCACGTAGGCAGGGGGGTGGCCCCATGGCGCACTGCCGTGTCTACAAAAAGACGACCAGAAGTTCATCGAGGAGGATTGCCAGGTATGCCCAAAAGCTATCTCACATCTTTCCGGTATTTTTAATGTGTTTTTTTTTTTTTTTTTTATTCCTTAGACCACGCAAGGAGTTGCCAAGGCGCTCGGGACATTATACAAGTTGAACAGTACATGTTCATGAGCGCTTTGGTGCTGACATTGGTGGCGCTGATGCGGCAGCTACATTTACTGCCTAAGCTCAAGTTTTGCAGCTCGCTTGTAGACACAGTGAAGATCACAGTAATGACGAGGTCAGTTTCTTATTCTTTCGAAAACGCATGATCTCTTTGTTAGCGCCTTTTTGTAGAAAGTTACGTCTGCCAGGAAAGCTCATTCACGATTATCAAGACAAGTAATGCACACATTTTCATTAAATTATAAGCAAAACGGTTGAAAATATTTATTACATATGAGGCTAAAGGGCCTTGGCCGCAATATTCCTACAATTTTTTTATTAGGGCACGCATCATATGGCAAATACCGTGGACGTAACAGCTACTGCACTTGTACTGCGACCCGCTCGTGAAACGTTTGTTTTTAATTTTGATGTTACACATGTGAGTCCTCAGGTCCGACGAGCTCCTTCTGGCTACAGCGGTACCTCCAAAATTTAAAATTTCACGGATGGATGAAGCGCAGACAACGCGTTCTCTGCTGCTTCTTGAAGAGGAATCTAGCGCACTGTGCCCTTCCGAGGAAGTTACACGGGAGCCAACATGTGATGATGACAACGACGACGACTCCTATTTGCGACTGCGTGCTAATACTGAGTAGACCAGTGAAGAACAGCGATGGAAGACTGTCACCTCATCAACAGCGTTATTCATCCTCAACAGCTTTCCCCAGTGTTAAGAATAATTTTTTATGCCTCAATGCCGCACTTCCTTCTAGTGCACCTGTTGAACGTTTTTTCAGCAAGGGCGGGACGTTTTCAACATCAAGGGGGGAAAGCTAAGTGACAAGAACTTCGAAAAGCAGTTGCTGCTTCGATACAATATGAAGTAAACAATAACACGGCATTATTAAATATATCTTGAAAAGTTTAGAGTTTTCAGAAACTCCCAAATAAATGTAAATGTTGCTCATTTTGTTCTGTCATCCATGTCTTCATAGTTGCTTACAGATATGAGTATCTTGAATGTAACTAAGTTACCCTGCCGAAGTAACTGTAACTGTAACGCGTTACTTTTACTTTTAAGTAACTGTAACTGTAACTAAAATACATTGTTAGGAAAGTAACTAACTGAAACTAAATACTTTTAAAAAGTAACTTACCCAAGACTGCCTAGGAGTATGTAGCTTACGTTCCAGTTTGCTTAAAATGTTTCTCTTTGAAACCTTGAAAAGGCACTAAAGTGGTTTCCGAGATTGTTCATATATGGTCATAACGCAATCTATGGCCTCCAAGCATTCGAATATACCCAAGATTGATGAAATGAGATTAAAGATTGCGACACACCCCTTTTTATGCGATTTGGTGCAGAAACCAGAGGCCACCGGCGGACGTATAACAGCCCCAAGTAGCACAAAGTGGGCCCCGCATCAGTTTTGCCGTGGGTCCCGCATCAGTTTTGCAAGTTAGGCCCAAGGGGGGCCCATTGAGCAGCTCAACTGGGCTGCCCTCGGGGGATCCACAGGGGGCCTACTAAGGCAGCCGCATATTGCCCAGAACGGCTTCTGTCGTCGGGCCATTTAAGCAGCCCACATGAGGTTCCCCCTGGGAACCACAGCCCATTTGGGTTCAATTCAGCCTTTCCCAGACGACGTGGGACCTCAATTAACAGTTCAAGAGTCACAACAACACGTCCACCGAATACCCACTCGAGCTTGAAAGGAAACCGAATTCAGCTTGAGAAGTGTCTCGCAACCTACTCAATGACAGCTTACTGTCTGAGGAGTTATATAAATCTTTTATATCTAAGGAAAACAAAGTAGTACAGGCATTTTGGTAAATGGTAGACAGGCTGTCAAGCAACTCCACTAATTGCAAAGGGACAAACTACCCTCAAGATGGACATACCCTAAACGAGTCTGTATGAACACGGAAAATAACCTTATGCCATAAATTGTTTTCATTGACCACCCCGCAGAACAGGGGGGCTATGCAACACAGCGGGACGAAGAAACCGGGACACTGGCCAATAAAATGTTAAAAGTGCGAACAAACAGGGACAATGAAGAAACACAAACGACAGGAAAAGCGCTTCTAAAAAGTAAAACTGACCTGATTTCCAAAAAGTTTTTAAGAAAGGCAAAAGACGAAACGGAAGAGATTATAGAGGAATTCTATATAAAAAAGAAAGAAAGCAATTGCATCAGCACTCCGTCTGTGTATCTGCTTCAAAGTGAAATGGTGTTTTGGATGGTTGCCTTTGATTGTGGCAATTGAGTGTGATGTGGTTTGGGCAATGTGTATATATAGGTGACAATGGTGATAATAAAAAAAACTGTTGAGAGAGAAGCGCCTGTCCTGTCGTCCATGTTTTTTCATTATCCAAGTTTGCTTGTGCTTTTAACCTTTTAATTCAGTAGTGGAGCAACTAGCCCAAACCCAAGTTTTAATGGGACATTGCCGCAAGCTGAGATTGGTTAGCGGCGTGGCGCTGATCGATCTCAGCAGGCGGCAATGTCCCAGTCTCTTCATCCCGCCGTTTTGCATAGCCCCCAAAAAGCCCTTTTCATGATCCTTTACGAGATTCTTTACCGCAGGCAATTAACTCATCATCAGCTAAAACTTTACACACTTCCCGCTTTACAACCATTACATCCTCTCTGATCTTTTTTAAAAGTTCTGAAACTGCAGCCAGTGCCCTCTTATTGATTGCCCCCATCGGGAGCACTGCAAACTGGCCACTTTTGTGCGTCTGGGGCAAGGCCAATGACCTCTGATGGGGGCATTGCAGTGCATCCCAGACTGAGCATTCCTCCCTTTCCCCGCTTGCCTAATGAAAACCTTATAACCATTAATAAGTGTGCAATATTTGATAGATCAATAAATTGTCACGAGCAAGACTATAAAAAAATTGGTCATTTCATGTGTGCGAAATGAAACAGAAAACTGCACATTTTCATATAATTCCTGTTAGACAGGTAATCGGTATACACAACCAGCTTGAGCCAGCTTGAGCCAGCTAAAGACTCCAAGCCTTAGAACAGACAAACACATTCCAACGATCATATTTAGATTTAATTTTCAGCTCAATATACTCGAGTAAAAAATTCCACTCACATAAGAGTGCCTTCTCCACATGCACACCGAATGTACTGATTTAGTATATTAAAGTTTTGCAAACCCAAAATGTCTTACTCATGACTTGAAATACATTCTTCGGTGATTTGGTATCAAATTAAATAGATCTCCTTTGTGGAATTTCCAGGACATCCGCTCAATGTTCACAATATTAGCACAAAGTGCCCTTTTGGGAATTGTGTGGGAACCCCAAGCTGGGCATGACCACGCTTTGTCCCCTTGAATCGAACATCTATGCTGACCTTGCAGAGCCGACGTGGGATTCATGAGGGTATTGCATGAGCCAGGCATGTAGCCAGGATTTTGTTTCAGGGGGTCCCACCCATGACAAAATGCTGTATGAGGGGAGGGAGGAGAGGAGGCCCCAGCAAAATGGAAGATTTCGAGGGGGGGGGGGGGCCAGGCCCCATGGACCCCCCCCTGGCTACGTGCCAGGCATGAGCAACCCAAGTTGGGCATCGCCGCGCTTTGCCCTTGTGCAGCCCACATCCACACTAACTCTGCCCTACAGAGCCAATGTGGGACCCACGGGGGTATCGCATGGGCAGCCAACATCGGGCATGCGAACGGTTTCTCTCCGTGCAGCCCATATCTATACAAACTATGCCCCCACAGAGCCACTGCAGGACCCATGGACGTACTACATGGGCAGCCCAAGTTGGCATGCCTACACGTTCCCTCATGAAGCCCACATTGATGCCAACTCTGCCCCAGTATAACTAAGTTGGGATCCACGGGGGCACTGCACAAGCCCCCTAAGTTAAGCATTCCCAAGCTTTGCAATCGTGAAGTCTACTTCTATTGATGGTGGGGAAACAGCTTGCACTGAACAATTACGCGGAAACGGGACAAAACACACACAAAGCTGACTATCAACTATTCTTTAGTATTTAACCTTTTTCATCCCTTGGTCTACTCTTCTTCCTCATCCACTCGACTGCTACATGTTCATAATATTTGATAAATTGAATACACTTTAAACACACATTAATAAAACAGGGACTACAGCAGAGAAAAAACAATGCAGATATAAAACTGAAATATGTGATATTAGATGGTGAACTAAGAAAAGAATGCATCAGCATTTTTGTTCACTATGAGTCACTGGGCCTTCGCACATTGTAGATTTTTTTCTTTGCTGTGAAGTGTGTTCAAAGGACTGTCTTGTCCTGTCCTTTTGTGTAATCGTCTAGTGTTCAAGCTTCTTCCCCACCATCAATGACCATGTACCAACTATGTAGCTCAACTCAAACTGGTAACCAGGGTTGTAAAGTACCTAGGTACAAGTAACTGGAAATCGGTATCTAAGTACTTCCGTTGTACCTGAGGTACAAACCTAGCTACTTTCATTTCTCGGTATCTGTATCTGTATCTTAGGAACATTTTCCGGTAGCTTGTATCTAACTAAAGTTCCTTTTAACAGGTACTTTTCTATTCAGTTTGTCAAAACTTTAGAAAATATAAAGTATTAACACACTACCATGTGCCGTGATAAACGTTGAGTTGGATACGACCTGGGAGGCACTGACCTGATCGAACGATGTTTTAGCGAACAAAGCCCCGCCCATGATGTTTCATCGAGCAACACTTCAGAGAATGGCGGTGTTTATTTGAGCAAACGATGGTTTAGCGATGCCGTTCTAGCGGCACCAATTTATCTAATCACTTCGGAATTCTGTTAGAGAAAATAGCGACCTGCTTCCTTCCTCTCAAACCGAAATCGACTTCATTGCGTGTTTGAAGCTCCACTGGCAGCTATACAATTGGGGCGAGATAACTTGCAAAATGTGCGCAGTTTCTCTTAAAGCCCCTGTATCTGTGAAAAGTGGCGCACTCTCTTCCCTCCTCCTAAACTGCGATTGAAGATGTCAGATAAACACTTCGAGGAGGTCCTGATTCTAAAATCAAGTAGAACATTTAACGTGTCCTGGAATGCTCATGTGAATGCCGTTTTCCTTATTTCTCGCATTGACACCAATAAAGCACATTTATCGAACTCGTTTTTGTGTGTTTACTATAAAAGCTTTACTTCCAATATACTTTGACAAATTTGGGAAAAATAAATAAAGAAAGTATCTTTGAAGTAACTGTACCTGTACCTAGGTACATTTTTAAGCGAGTACCTAGGTACCTTTTCGTATGAGTAGCTGTAACTGTATCTTAGGTACATTTTTGAAGTAACTTTTACAACCCTGCTGGTAACCCACTCCTATGTTAACTCTGCCCCCATAGCCGAGGTGATACCCACGGTGGCACTGCACGGGCAGACCAAGTTGGGCATGCCCATGCTCTATTCCCGTGGAGCCCACCTCTACACTAACTTTGCCCTCACATAGCCAAGACCCACAGGGGCATTGCAGGGCAGCCCAAGATGACATGCCCACGTATTGCCCCCGTGGAACCGACATCAATGCTAACTCTGCCCCCGCATAGCCGAGGTGGGACCTGTTGAGTTTTGATTTCAGTTTCAATATTTTAGCAAGCCGTTCCGTAAGCCAAAGAAAGACAAGTAAATCTAAGAACAAATCCATTCAGCAAAATTAATAAAAGACGGTTATCAGTTTACATAACCGGCCTTTTCTTACTGGTTTAAATCACCAGACACAACAAATTGGCAACGAGCGATGCGTCCAACATGACAAGGTAACCTCGTGCCTCCTCATCGGACCACCGAACGAGCAAGCAAGGTCAGTTCACCGGCTCCTAATGCTCAGAAAATTTCAAGCAGTGTGGGCACAAAAGCAAAATGGCGTTTGCTTCGTCTTTGCCGGCATTCGCGCCCTTCAATTGCAGTTCATCTGCAGCAATGCTCGGAGATCGGTGCAGACGCTGGATCGACAGATTCGAGAATCTGTGGACGGCGCTCAAGGTGAAGGACGCAAAACAAAAGAAGGCTCTGCTGCTCCTGTGTATGCATCACTCGCAACGTTGACGGCAATCCCAGCCAGCGTAACCACGGCAGTTACCACTATGGGACAGACCAGTCGAAGCGAAGCGGGAAGCACTTCTGGATCACCAAATGACTATGAAAAAGCAAAACAGCTGCTCCATGACCACGTCACACAGAGGGTTAACCGAAACTATGAAATCTTCAACTACCGAAAAATGACCCAACAAGATGGTGAGAGCATCGATGCCTTCTACACACGCCTCCTTGCGATGGCAATGCACTGTTCTTTTGCGGACACTGACGCAAAGATAAAATCGCAAATCGTGCTCAGTACTTCATCCACGAAACTACGACGTTTCGCGCTCCAGACTGACGAGACGCTCGAGAAGATTCTAACACAAGGACGTATGTACGAAGTCACCTCACAACAGCTGAAAGAAATGGAGACACCCGAGACCAACCAGGCGAATCACTTGATGCGCAAAGAGAAGTCTTGGATGCAGAGATCCACCCACACGTCAAAGCAGCAACAAACTACAACTGAAAGAAAGTGTTTCAACTGTGGTGGAGTGAGGCCCCACGAGCAAGGAAAGTTCTGTCCAGCAAGGAACAAAACATGTAAAGCATGCAAAAAGTGAGGACACTTCACAGACGTATGCCAAGGAGAGAGCCAACAAGGTGTACCCAACACGGCTCACAGGCTGGTTGAGCACAGTTCGGACTTCGATTCGGACGACCAAGTTTCATATTACAGCACAACAACTTAAAGGGTCCAAAAGTTACGTTGGCCATCGGTGACCCTGACATTGACTTTATCGTGGACACAGGAGCTTCGGTAAACGTCATCAGCCATGAAATAGCAAGATCCCAGGCAAACCGACCCTGAGTGGCCCAGTACCAAAGGTGTTCGCGTACGGATCAAGAACAGAACTTCCTTTATTGGGCAAGTTTTCTGCTGAACTCTACTAGAAGGACTCCAAGATACAAGATACCATATTGGTGACAAGGACGCCAAGTGAGTCACTGTTGTGCTTCAAGTCAGCCGAAGCTCTGGGACTTGTCTCAATCGTGTGCAAGGGTTCTCCCTCGCAGAGCATCCAAGAGATGTATCCCAAGCTATTCAGAGGACTAGGAAAGCTCAAAGGAATTGAAGTGAAACTGCACATTGATCAATCAATTCCACCAGTGGCACAGAAGCTACGGCCCATCCCGTTCAACATACGTGAGGTGGTCACAAAAGAGATACGGCGACTGGAGGAGCTCGATGTGATCATGAAAGCCTCGGGCCCCACTACATGGGTCTCTCCCATCGTCATCGTGCCAAAGCCACATGCACCAGACACTGTTCGGATGTGTGTAGACATGTGCCAAGCAAACCAAGCCATCGACAAAGAGCGGCATGCATCCCCGACGCTGGATGATCTTGTCACAAGCCCCAATGGCGGATCTGTATTCTCGAAACTAGATCCCAACGACGGATACCACCACCTAGTATTGCACAAGGACTCGAGACACATCACAGTGTTTGCAACCAATATTGCACTCTACCGATACAAGCGTTTGAGCTTTGAAATTAATGCTGCTGCAGAGCTGTTCCAGAACACGGTCCGACAAGTGCTCGTTGGCATCCCAGGAGTCATTAACATCAGCGACGACTTCTTAGTGTATGGAAGAACAGACCAAGAACATAATGACTCAGTAGAAGCTGTGCTACGACGCCTCAGGGATTGTGGACTCACACTCAACCCGAAGAAGTGCTCTTCTTCTCAGCGAAAGGAATACAAACTGACCCGGCAAAAGTCCAAGCGTTTCTTGACATGGCCCCACCAAACAATCCAGCAGAAGTGAGGAGCCTTCTGGGCATGATCACCTATTCGGGAAGATTCATCCCCAACCTGGCAGACCTCACCGCATCTCTTCGCAACCTCACAAGGAAAGATGTTGACTGGCAGTGGATCATGGAGTATCAGGGAGCGCTGGACAAGCTCAAGGACACACTCACAAGCAGCTACGCCCTTGCCTACTTTGACAACAAGAAGAGCACCCACCTAACTGTGGATGCAGGTCCGCAAGGTCTAGGAGCCATACTAGCACAGGGAGATGGTGACAAACTCCAAGTGATCGCCTATGCAAGCCGTAGTCTGACGGATCCGAAGCGCAACTACTCCCAGATAGAAAGAGACCTTGGCTGTCGTGTGGGCAATCGAACACTTCAATGTGTCTGATTGCACACACGACTATCTGTATGGGACTCAATTCAACCTTCACACTGATCACAAGCCCCTGATCAGCACTCTGACCAGCCACGTAGCCAAGGGGTGTGGGCCCATGGGGCCCGGCCCGGCCCCGGCCCCGGCCCCGGCCCCTCCCCCTTACCCTCCCTCCCTCCCTCCCTCCCTCCCTCCCTCCCTCCCTCCCTCCTCCCTCCTCCTCCTCCTCCTCCTCCTCCTCCTCCTCCTCCTCCTCCTCCTCCTCCTCCTCCTCAATCTCATTTTTGCTGGGACCTCCTCTCCCCCCTCCCCGTCATACAGCATTTTGTCATGGACGGGCCCCCCCTGAAACGAAATCCTGGCTCCGTGCCCGATTCTGACCAACCCTTCTGCACGACCATCTGAAGAATCGAGCATCTCTGCCTGAGGATTCAGCTCTACAACTTTGCAGTACATCATCAAAAGGGCACAGAGAATCCATCTAACTACATGTCACGCCATCCACTGAAGTTCACTCAAAATGGTTACAGGACAGATAATTCCTGATGAGTATCTTCTGTTCCCGTCACAGGCAGCAATACCAAAGGTAATAACGACAAAACAAGTAATCGAGGCAGCGACAAAAGACTCAACGTACTGTCAGCTGCAACAAGCCATTCAAGCCAAGGGTGCAGAGAGACATCTCCTGTGGAGTGCTACCACACTCAAACCCTACAGACACCATGAGACACAGCTTGCCATGACGCCCGAGGGCATCATTCTTCGAGGCACAAGGATTGTGCTGCCAGCAGGTATCCAGCAACGTGCCGTTGAACTTGCGCACAAAGGCCACATGGGCATCGTAAAGACCAAGCAACTCCTCCGCACCTCGGTGTGGTTTCCCAGGATGGACACATTGGTTGAACAAGCTGTGCAAAACTGTATTCCATGCCAGGCCTTTACATGCGCATCACATCATGATCCTGAGGAGCCGACACCTCTCCCTCATGGGCCATGGGAAAACCTGTGTATCGACTTCGCAAAACCGTTTGAGAATGGCAAGTATCTGCTCATTCTTACTGACTCGCGCTTCCCATTGATGGGACATGTAGCCTCGACAAATGCGACCTCAACTCTGCAATTCCTGAGACGAACATTCGCTGAAATGGGTATCCCTAAACAAGTCAAGAGCGACAATGGGCTGCCTTTCAACTAAAGCGAGTTCAGGGAGTTTGCAGCAGAACTGGGATTTAAACATCACAGGGTGACACCACTTTGGCCCGAAGCCAACGGTGAGGCAGGGCGCTTTGTTCAAACCTTAACCAAGGCCACCAAGGCTCCGCCTGTCCAGGGAAGAGATTGGATGCAGGACATAGATGACTTCTTGATGTGCTACAGAGCAACCCCACATGCCACAACGAAGAGATCTCCGTACAAACTTCTCTTTGGCAGACAGATGCAGACGATACTACCACGACCCCCAGACAACGGAGTGAACCAGGACTTCAATGTGCGTTAAGATGACGGGCCACAAAAAGGATATCTAAGATATACATTGACGAGCGATGACACACCTGGCAACACTCATTGAAACAAGGGGATATAGTACTGTGCAAACAAAAGAAGCAGAACAAACTAACGCCATACTTCGACCCAGACCCCTATGTGGTGGCAAAAGTTCAAGGATCGAAGATCACGGCGAGACGACGAGAGAGAGACAACTCGAAACGCAAGTCTTAGAAGATAAACGCTAACCTAAAGTGACACGAGAAAGAGGACAATGAAGATGACTCCATCCTCCAGCTGAAGACACCCCAGAGCATGCAGGGCAAAACATCGGAACGGCTGAACAAGACAACCGTCAGGAGGCAGCCAGTCAACACCCTGCCAGAGCTTTAAGAGGGCTAAGGCCCCCACACTACAGGAAATGAGAGCAAACCGTTAAAAGTGTTGAACACCATTTGTATTTAATTTTTACCTTTCTTTTTTTTTACACCACGCCTAAGTTGTTTGCTTCAGTCATTAAGGTAGGAGGGAATGTTGTGTTTTAATTTCAGTTCCGATATTCTAGCAAGCCATTATGTAAGCCAAAGAAAGGCAAGCGAATCCAAGAAAAAATCTATTCGGCAACATAATAAAAGATGGTTATCAGTTTACACAACTGGCCTTTTCTTTCTGGTTTAAATCACCTGACACAACAAGACCCACGGAGGTATTTCATGGGTAGCCAAAATGGACCTTTTTCGAGTAACGAGCGCCATCTGGGGTGTTGTCTGCGAACTGCACTAGAAGAGCAGCCCAACATGCCTCTGCCCATCAAAACACATTGGCATCGTGCCGTTGTATCGGTTTTCAGCGCTTTTTTACACCCCATACTATCGATACTAAAGAACAAAGTGCCAAAATAGACTAAATACGCGCGAAGATAGAGGCTGACAATGTTGTTGTCGCCATTTTGGCAGGGTACCTCGTCATGGTGTCCTGCGAAAATGGAGACAGCGGGATGGTACGCATGCGCAGAAGCTTACTGGAAAAAGGTCTATTGGGCATGCCCTTGCATAGTCGAGGTGGGACCCACGGGTGTATTGCATGGGCATCCTAAGAGGGCATGTCCTTGCTTTGCCCACACCAACTTTGCATTCACATAGCCGAGATGGGACACACAGGGGTCGGGCAGCCCGAATCTGGCATGCCCACTTTGCACCACAGTGAGACCCAAAGGGCTACTTAGGGGCTGTCCTATATTACTTTGCCCACATGGACCCTACTTCGGGTCACTTGCGAGCGATCGTTTCCTGCAAAGCAAGGGAGCCGACCAACAGTGGACCGATATTCGAATCTGTGCGATCCATGCACAGGGAAGTGATCTCCGATGATCAGCTATCGCACGTCCAATGACGCTCTGGTTTCTACGTCGAATCGCAGAAAAGCAAACCTGCCGTGACATTTGATCCCAGTTTTAATACGGAAATCAGATGCATATAAGTAATCAAAGCTTAGGTTTTTTAGAATGCCTTAATGAGTTAGGTAATAGACTGAGTTAGGACTATAACTAGACAATCTCAGAAACCATTTTAGTGTGCTGGGATCAAACCGCACGTTACTTGAAGATGCATATGTGAGCACTGTGCTCATAGATTGCTCTCCCAAAAAGAGACGTACACATTGTGACACTGTTAGCCCATTTTATTAGGAAAGAGTATTAGTGGGCACACAATTTTACCAGCTATATTAAAGCCCTAAATGAGCTCTTTCTATAAAAAAATAATATCTTTGATGACAACCATTTGGTTCTAAGAGAAAAACAAAAAAAATTGGCGATCGCTTGTTCGCACTAACAGTGTCACGCTCTGTACACAAACAATTAAGAATTCTAGAAAGGCACCACAATCAATGTTGCATGTCTCCTTCTATTATTAGGATTTGGTGGCAGTTCTTCGCAACCAAATGCTTGACCTGAATTTAGGATTCAGTTTTAAGATAATGAAAGAAAATGCAATCTTAGAACTACACTTTTGGCTAGATCCCTTTTTTGAGGCAGCTCTCCAATTACATGAAGGTCATCACCTGCAAGCAGTGGTCAATGACTTAGCATTATGAGTAACAAGGATAAAGAAACAAAAATTAAATGTATTAGAAGATGAAAAACGTGACAAAAGTTATTCACATAGGTGTAATAAAACTTGCTACTCACCAAAAGCCAAAGGAGCCATACATAATTTGATATGAGTGAGAGTGTTTGAATAGATGCAGTCAAGATGATCAAATCTTTCAAGTGCCTGGAAGACATAAAAAGCCAGTTCCTTTCAGAAGTTGCAAATATACTCATATTTGGATAGACAAATGCTCATGTTCAAAATTGTGAATACTATCACGCAATGACACTGATGACTGATAACTCGGGTACATTTTATTTTTGCGTTTAATTTTTAAGGATGTGCACCAAACTCCGATGCCAATATGTCGCGCACCGGCACAAGATCTGAAAGCAGCGATCAGCAAACCAGGAACAATTTAGAGGAATTTTCAAAGGAGAACTCCAGCAACAATATTAATGTTTTCAACGAAACATATTTTCTGAAAGAGCACAAGAAACTGAATAGAGGAGCAAATAACTTTCCCCAAAGCTCGTTAAATAATTTTGAATTGTAGAAATACAATAAAACTGAAGCCGTGACATAACACATTAATATCAGCACATCGGCAGTTTCAGCCTGTTTCACCCAGCGTCAGAAACCGTCAGAAGGCCACCGCGATCGTCTGTGGGAAACAATGAACTATGATTCTTCAAGCTTGTCTGAGTCAAGCAATGACCAGCAATGTTTCAACATTTTCAGCACAAGATCTCAGACAATAGATGGGCTGAAATTGTCTTCTTCTTCAGGAGTGGACGGCATTAATTCAAAATTTCTTAAAAGCACCAAGTTATATTCTTCAATTATTCTTGCTAAATTATTCGAACAGTCACTCCAAGAGGGTGACCTACCCTCGGACTGGAAGGTGGGGAAGGTGGTCCCTATTCCAAAAGCTGGTGACAAACATTCTCCTCATAACTATCGTCCCATTTCGTTAACCAGCATCCCATGTAAACTTCTCGAGCACATCATATTTTCCCATCTTGTAAACTTCCTAGAACTGAATAATTTTTTCACCACAGCTCAGCACGGATTTCGTAAATCCTTGTCATGTGAAACTCAGCTTCTATCTTTCACTCACGACATTCATTCTCTCATTGACCAAGGCTCCCAGGTGGACTGCATCTTCTTGGATTTTGCAAAAGCTTTTGATAAAGTGTGTCATAAACTATTACTATTGAAACTTGCTAAACTTAACATTGACCCTAACGTTCTTGCATGGATTCATTCTTTTCTTACTAATCGTTCGCAATTTGTAACAGTCAATAATGAAAACTCTCCACTTGCGTCAGTAAACTCTGGTGTTCCCCAGGGGTCTGTTCTAGGCCCCTTACTATTCTTAATTTATATTAACGACCTACCAGTTAATATGTCATCATCCGTCTGTCTCTATGCCGATGATTGCGTAATATACCGTGAAATCCGAAGTAACCAAGACACGCTCACACTTCAGTCTGATATTAACTCTGTGTCTCGTTGGTGTGAGTTGTGGCTAATGAAACTAAACACTAGTAAATGTAAACACATGAGAGTAACCCGTCAGTTTAGTGAGAGTCCTTCTTACTACCTTGATGGCAACTCCTTGGAACAAGTGTCGTCATACAAGTATCTTGGTGTTAACTTAACTTCTAACCTTTCATGGAAACCCCATATAGAATATGTCACTAATCGTACTAACTGCATGCTGGGTTATTTAAAACGGAATTTTTTTTTAGCACCTGTTTCACTTAAATTGGTCCTCTATAAAACATTAATAAGACCTAAGCTTGAGTATGCAGCATCCATCTGGGATCCCGATCATATTACCCTCATCACTGCTTTAGAATCCATTCAAAATAGATCAGCTCGTTTCATTCTATCGAACTATCACCGCACCGCCAGTGTCTCGTCAATGAAGAATAATTTATCTTTACCATCTCTTTCACTTCGCCGTAAAATTTCACGCTTATGCCTTTTTCATAAAATTTATTTTCATAATCCCCTATTACGCGACCATTTCATAACTCCCCCCTATTACATCTCGCCTCGTGTAGATCACCAGCACAAAGTTGGAGTCCCAAGCTCATTAACCAACACATTTCATTCATCTTTTCTACCACGCACAGCTCAAGAATGGAACCACCTTCCCGGTTTAATTGCTGCCATAACAGACTCTAATCTTTTTCGAAGTGCCATAAATAACCATTTTTGCGCTGATTTCTGACCTGTTTGTTCACTTTTTATTTGTTTTAGTATTGCTGAATTGTTATATTTTCCCTGCCTACGCTCTCCCCCTCTGTAATGCCTTCGGGCCCTGAGGGTACAATAAATAAATAAATAAATAAATAAATAAATTCGTCGTAACATCTGATCTGCTGTCACCGCCTCCAAGGGGACCACCCGTCATGGCTGCATTTGCGGTTTTCCGACATTTGGACCCAGGTGTCACTTCAGAAGCAGAATGGTATGGAAAGTTTTGTTTTCTGGCACAGTGCAAACTGTTTTCTAGCAAGACACAAACATTGGGAGCCAGCATTTGCATCGGACCGCTCAGACCCACTTCCATCACAGACTTCTCGGTCGGTGAGATGTCACTCTGCTGCATTTCCTCGTAGCGTTACTGCACCCGATAGCATGACACCCATACCCCCCCCCCCCCTCCATCGCACGCTGCAGATAGCCAAACCAGAAAAAACCTACAAAACCACAAATCTTTATTAAAATTGCTACAGCTTTACATTCATAGTATTAAAACAAAGCCAAGCTTAAAAAAGCATATGCATAACTTTCATGCAAATGTTGTGGAGGAACAAACCTCTGCTTAGAACTACAGCCCCATGTGCAATCTCAGTGAACGCAGCATCATCAACATGGATGACATGCTACATATTGGGTGTGTTAACCAGTCTGCAAATGCAGAACATTTTGGGACCAGTGACATGTCTATACAAAAATTACTTTAGCAAACATAACCCTCAGGTGCTAATGTTTTAATGCATTAGCACTAGTACCAACACATGACAGGGAAAAGCTGACGGCATCCATCTCTGGACAAAACAACAGAAAGAGAAGTGCACCGCATAGAGAGGAGGAGAGTAGTAAAGGAGAAAGGCGAGAGGGAGGTGATGTCACAAGGCGAAAGCCAATGTGCGCGCGGGCGCGGCAAGATGAGAGTGGGGAGACGTCACGGGGCAGAAGCCAATGCACGTACGGATGCTGGGGCGAGTCTGAGCTTGCAGGTGTGCGGAGCATGTGTGCCTTGGTTTGTGCAACAAAACGGAGTGTGAACTGAGTAGTAGCGCTGGTTAAAGTAGGCGGCAAAAGAAGACAAACTCTGAACAAAGGAGATGGGCAAAACCGGTGAACAGCGAAAGCAGCGTCGGGCAGCGGATGCCGCTGCTAAGCTGCAAGGCAGGCGAACGAGAACCCTCAAGGCCGGAAAAAATTAAAGAAAGATTCATTGGGGGATCTTTAGGGCATGCGTTAGACTGACTCTCGGGAAAGGCCATGCACGTCCCCCTTTCGGAATCGCAAACACTGACTCCGCAACGGGGCCAAAAAGAGGCAGCGAAAAATAGAAGCAAAAGAGAAAGCCAAAACAGAAAAGTGAAGGGGTCAGTGCTAACGTTTCCCAAAGGGTCGTGCAAACACATTACCTAAGGATTCATCGACGGGTTTTCTTTATATTTCTGCTTACCACTACCTTTATCAGTGGCAACTTAACATGCCACCCCTTAAGTACATGGACGAGGTCCATGACAGTTATACCTCAAGTCTCATTTGTTTTTTATGCAGTTTTATTTTTGACATCAGAGAGAGAAGGGATATTGGCAGCCATTTGGCACTGACACTATATTCTCTTTTGTACCCATGGAACTGATCACATGGCAATAACTTCCCCTCATACCCACCGGGTAAGATAGCTGCACTGATCAGCAAACAGGCCCAAGGGCACTGACAACTGAGTGAAAAGATTCTGCACATCATTTTTTTTTTCAAATGCGCTACAGATGGAACTTTTTAGCATTGCATATTTGCATAGATTTCGTGAGTATGAATACTAAGTAAGCACAAGCTTCAACATTGACATTCTGTGCACTGGAATGGCATATTTCAACACTGGAGAGTGAGATAATGTGCCAAAAATATTTAGGAAAGGTATAGAGTGCAGCAGCGTCCATTACCCGGGTGCCACAAAATAAACCAGCCTTTTGTAAAAACATACCAAATGTCAGTGATCAAGTAATGCCAGAGAGGTGGAAAGCAGCTCTTCCCCGTTACGAAGGTGTAGACGACAACAGGGGCATGGCAGACACGACCACCTCGTGCCAGGCCCCATGTGCTGGCCTGGACTTCATAAATCCTTTGTCTCTTCTACCGTCATGTCCCATCCTTTCTGCCGCCGACAGCACCATCCTATTGGTATGGTGGCGATGCCAAGCCATCTTCAGCACACGACAAAACAGCATGCGACAAAACAGCCTGGTAAAAACAGCACTGCGTCAAGACAGCACTGCGTCAAGACAGCACAGCGACAAAATAGCATGCGTCAAAATACCGTATTTGCACGAATATAACGCGACCACGAATATAACGCGAGGGCAGTTTTTGATGCCCCCAAAAAGAAAAAAAAATATTATTACTATTATAACGCGAACCGATGCCGCGTCAATTTCTCGCACTCGGTGGCATAGCAGAAGTGAAAAGTCAATGGAAATAGAAGAAATATCAGTTTATGTTCTGACTGCACTCATCCTCACTGCTCAGGTCCTTCCGTTTACAATCCACTTGGCGACTACGCAGGTATGCAGCAGCACGGCACCTGCTTGTCTGGTAGTTCTTTTTTCTTCCGTGGGAGCTCCTCGGCAGCCCACAATCCAAACAAGGCGCGGAAGCAGAAGCACCAACACACAAACACCAGACCACTCTGGAGCAGGAACTAAACAATGCGCAGGCAGAGAAAAGACAGCTGAACCCGATACACGATCGCACTTCTTGTTCTGGTCCCTCTTAGTAAACAAATGCCTCGTGTTGCACGATTGCGTAAACGCGGTCGGTGGTCTTGGCTTGGCTTGTGTTGACTTGACTTGGCCCGGCTTGGCTTGGCTCGAATTGGCCGGTGCCCGCATTCCCGCATGGCGCGCGCGCGTGCGGCGTGTGCGGCGTGCGCGCGTTGTAAAAACACAAAAGCGATAAAAATGCTTTTTTATGTTTTCTATTCGCCCCTTCACGTGGCCCAATGGCTAGAAAATGCCCCTCCACACCCCTACTTCTTTTTCCATTGGATCTTTTGCATTGAGCTGGAGGGATGACTTTTTCCTCTGGCTTTCTCCAGACTCGCGCGCACTGATCGCGCCTCGTGGCTGAACTCGATTCCGAATATAACGCGAGGTGCGTTTTGGAGCACGTAATTTCGAAAAAAAACTCGCGTTATATTCGTGCAAATACGGTAGTACAGTGACAGAAGAGCATGTGCCAAAACAGCACGCGACAAAACAGCACAGCAAGAAAACAGTATACACTTAAATGCATGCCGTTTTTTTTTTTTTCTGTAGGACACATTACATATTAGCAGCACGCGCCTAAATTAAATACTGTTAACGTGTTCAGTAGAACAAGTGTACTACCGTAACATCTTATTATCCACCGTTATACGCTTTTATATTTTTACCTACTATGCCATTATTTTTGATTATCTAGGTACTTATAAAAGTAATATACAGTAAAACCTCGTTATAACAAAATGGGATATAACAAACTAATGGATATAACAAAGCAATCATAATTTCCCTTGCTTGCTAATAGTGGGAAGAAATGGACATTGGCTATAACGAACTAATGGTTATAACGGAATAATTACGACCGCTCCTTCAACTTTGTTATAACGAGGTTTTACTGTAAAACCTTCCCACCACAAGCCAATGAAGCTAAATTTTTGGACATCTTTCTAATGACGGATTGATTGTTAATCCGTTGAGGTTTTATATCGATACAAATGCGGCACCCTCCGCGCCCAAAGTAAGAATGAAGGTCACAATTGACGAGTTTAGTGGAACTGCTAAAAAAATAGTTTATTTAACATATGCTCATCTTTATTATACCGTTCCGTAGTCGCGCGACTCTCACGTATGGCTTCATTCACCTGGCGTGACGTCTACGACAGGATGGCACGAGAGTTCTTATTTCGTTGGCCGCTCTCGGCAACCTCGGAAAGCTCCCTGTGTTCATCCAATACGTTTGTGACGAATAGGCTCGACTGCGATTGCTCGAGTTCGACGTTGCCAATGCTGGATCGTCAATGTCAGCCACTCCGAAAATGACAAGGGATTCCAAAAGATGAGGAAACAAAAACCAACCCCTGATCCTGATATCGAGGTCAGGATATCCTTAGAGCAAGTACATTTTTCAAAAATGAAAACAGAAGGTGGTGCACCCCCGGCCCTTTCTTTCACCAGGGTGTGTATAGATGGACCTTACAACAAGATGATCGCGATAGAATAGACCCCTTTCAAAAACGTGACAACTCTATGTGCCACTGGCAACAGTGTGCGCGCTCTCCTTGGTGAAAGAACGTTTTTTCTTCGACCGCCAGCTCTGCGTGAAAAAGCGCATGGCAGACGCAAGTGATGCGGTTCTGTTTCCCATCGCTGGCTGGGAAAATAACCTTGCTAGCTGTAAACAAAGAGCTATCATCATGATGTGTCTGCAAGTCATTTTTAGAGTCCACATAGCATAGAGCCCACTAAACTTGCATAAAAAAGAGGCCCTCAAGAAGGGTGCTGTCCCTATACTGCATGGCAGCATAAAGTAACATGGTGTTAGTGGATGTTTCAGTAACATAAAAACATATTTAAAAAAGATTTTTTTTTTTTTATTGTCTGGCACGCATAGTTTGCTAAGAGCAGAAAACAATCACAGGACCGATGCGCGAATTCTACTGCTCGTTTCGCCATGCCAGTGCTATCTGTCTATCGAGCAGCACAAAGTAAATGTACAATGAAATAACTACATAGTGTATTAAAGGAGCGATGCAACGATTTTTGTACTTTGCGCAAATACCGCTTAAAACGGATCCCTAACGTTAATGACCTGTTAAACTCCCGTTCGTTTTTCACCCCACGCAATAGAAGCCCCAGAAAAAAATTTAAGAAAAACGAGCAGCGTTCATTCCCTCAACTCACTGCCAGAACAAGCGGCCACGTGATCTGGAGCCGATTAAATGCTGCCAGTGTTGATCATAGCCACGCGCTGGGGTTGGCAAAGCGCAGGACACGCGCTGAGTTCCAGACATTGTCATGGCTCGGCTGTTGTTGTCGTTGCAGCGATTGGACACGAGTCACTACCCGAATGCTTCTCGAGCTAGCAATTATCACGAGCCCAAGTCGAGTGCCCACGTAATGCTCGTGTCCAATCTATGAACCGCATTCAAATATCGTCACTTGGGTGTACTGCGATCCCCACGTTACGTCATCAAATTTTGCAAAGGAGAGATTGAATGAAAATTATCGCTTTTGTCCTTGAAATTACACCGCAACAAAGGAGTTTCTTGGCCAGTGGCGTTAAAGTGTGGGTATCCTTGAGTCCCAGGTGTGCCAGTAAGCTGGTGTAGAGTGAAAAACATTCCAATTGAATATCGTTGCACCGGTCCTTTAAGCAACTGCATGCAAAATCGTGACGCTGCAGCCGAACGGCACCAGATACGTCGGGTGAAACCGATGCTCATTTATCCCCATCAAACTTATTTGTCTAACAGCAATAGTAAAGAAAACGCAAAGCAGTATAAAACGGAGGCAATATATTAACCTCGTTAAACAAATGCATGCGAATTCAAGAGGTTAGCCAAACGGTCGAGGCAGCAGACGGTTCGATATGCATATATACATACCACTTTACATCCCGAATTGTAAGTGCATCCATACTGCGTGCAGATTAGGACACAGCAGTGTGTTGACGTCTTTTCTGGTCTTCTTAAAATGCATAAGCTGTCCTTAAGGGGGGATACTGCCATGAAAAAAAAAATTCTGCAAAAAATATTGATTTTGAAAAATGATAGATTTACATCCGCCAAAATCTAGAGTATTCCCAGAAAGTTTAATTAGTTTACACTGCATAGCTAATTTTTTATATATTATTTTCTGTCCACCGAAGCTAAAGAAAAGGTAGGGTTCGGAGGACTTTGAATGCATTTTTCTCCATTCCACTTTTTGCTATAAATTCCATTTTAGTCAATCTATCGTTTGATGATGCCAATACATGGAAGGGTTGTTCTTCACTTTTCTTGACTTAAATTTAATAAAGAATGCAGCTATGGAAGTTTTTTGTCAATTTACCAATGTCTTTTATAAAAAGATGTTGACATTTTGTCGAAGGCACAGAAGACCAAAAGGTTTACCAATTTCGCAGAAGAAAAAAAATTATAAAAATAGAAGACTTCTTACAAAAACCTTTCCATAGCCACACCCTCTAGGCATTCTGCTACATATCTAGCAAATAAAAATCTTGAATATTGTGATAGCTTTTCAATGATAGATTAACTAAACAATGTAGGCCTGTTGCTGATAGAAGCTGCTCTAATTTCCTTGCCATTTAACCAACAGACCTGAAATTTTGTTATGCATCCTTTAGCATGACCACCAGCCTACCCTGTAAATTTCAATAATTTCAAACCAAGTGTTCAAAAGTTGATCCTCCGAGGGGGTGTCCCCCCTTAAAACAACAGATGATTCGCCTAAAGCTCGATTGGCGCACAGCGAGGTTGGAACCTGCTTTCCTTCCCCATGGCACGCAGCTGCTGACTGCCTCGGTGTTGCCATGGTTACCATGCCGAGACACACTGTTGCCAGGCTTTTTGCAAGGGGTCTATTCACCTTTTGCAGAAATATGGGTTCGAGAGGAAATGAAACCGTCACCCTTCCTCTCTTCGGGCTGGCCGAGCAGACAGGGAAGTGAGGTGAAAGATAATCCAGAATGGGTATGAAAGCGAGTTTGGGGGAAGCCTTTTCCCTTCTCACCCACCCTCGCATGGGCACTGCCATCTTGAAATCACGTGAAGCGGCTGCCATTAGGTTACTTCAACCCGTCGCTCGCTCTCCCCTCCACGCCTCAGCAGATGCGTTGTCTTCAACATGGAACATACGAGCGGTGAAACTGGGTGCCATGCGGCATTCGCCACTCACCGCTAGGTGCACTACAGGCGTACCGTGCGACTTTGTCTGTGTCGACCAGATCCGAGTGTCGCGGTGCCACACGAAAGTGACGTAGGGATGCCAGTACTGGTTGTCATGGATACTGCTGCGCGCTGCCACGCAGCGCCCGATTTCGTTGCCCGTGTGTTCCCTGCTTTAGTCTTTTTGTCACGTTTCACAGTGCTTTCATTACTTACTCTGGAATGAGCTATCCCAAACTTATATTTATTACCTAATTTCATTAGTTCATTATGTGCACAATTTCTGCAGTTAATTTTGTACCACATTTTGACTATTTTCGCCGTCCGCCTACTGGATACCTGTGAAGAGAGCATATGATGCACAGGAATCAATGTTGGCATATGCGAAGATTGAGCATATAGAAGACTCTTAGATAGCACAAGGGTTCAAAGGTCAATCACTTATGACAACTCATGTTTGCTTACTAATAGCGGCTGAACATCCGCAATAGAACGAGAAGGTGGTGAGAACAATCAGCGTAGGAACCATGAGTGTTTCCCGAAAGCATCATCCTTTGTAATCTTAAGAGACCGAATACAGTTGCTTTTAATTATATGAGAAAACTCGCGGAGATGATAGGCAACGATCGTTTAATGCACATTTTATCTAATGCTGGGCATAATGGTACGTCAACATCAGGCAATTTGTTTGTACATAATATCTCGCACCTATATACATGTGTTCGACATTCAGAATCGTTTTTGTGATACAAACATTCACTCCGTTGGTTTATTTATGAATACCAAAAAGCTGTATATTGTGCTCGGTCACATGTCTGCAACCTTCCAGGTGCTTTAATGATTTTCTTAAGATAACCAGTTAAATTGAATTTATTTAAATATGTACAAGGGTTAGGTCTCTCCGCGTAAAAGCTGTCACAGACAACTTGAGTGTGCTTGTGGCTCGCAATATGCAACGCTGAAAAGAACCGTCTGCATGAAAATCACCTGAATGCAGCGTTGTCGATGGCAAATACTGATTCGCTTTCAATAACTGGCGACGCCGAAATCTACAAAGCGCATTTGTTCAAAGAAAAAAAAAATCTCTACACATGTCTATGAAGTATCCATTCGACTTTACTTTCCGAGGTCTCTTTTCTTGTCCCCTTTAATTTTATTGGGCAAATTTTACGAAAGCCGTGCTTAATTTGACGGGCCTGTCACTTTTGTCATACCTTGAGCACAATGTAATCAAATGTTTATATCAAAAATAGATTATTTCCTAAAGCCAATATTCTGAAATGCTATAACAAGTACTTTAGAGGGCTGATAATTAAATAAATGCCTGATTTGGCTTAGATACAACTATAAATATAATTCACAAGTACTTAACTTCATTAAACAAAAATGTTGAGAAATTATTACTTTTTTAATTGATTCTCTGCATCATTATAGGAAGGTTGCCAGTCTGCGCTGTTCACAAAAATTGCATGTACACAATAACCGAACAGTAAGCAATAAACTTGCAAGTTCATCAGTTCTCCGCGATTCAGCATATTGTTATTCAGGTTCTCGACTTGCTTCTATGCTATACATTGCAATGCATTAGTCTCTTCGTTTTAATGCGAAAGCATTAACTGGTCCCATGAAGCGAACCGACCGTCATCAGCATTGAAGCCGCGCCAAATGGCACCTAAACTCCCCTGTCCTAATGGAGCAAAGTGAAGCCGCAATCTGATGGATAGGCTCCCACTGGCTGGCGTGCATTGTCAAGGAATGAGGCTCCCATTGGCTCTCGCGCGGCGTAGTTAAAAAAATACCACCAGAGAAGCCCTCTCCATGGTGGCACAGCGCACGCAGCGGTCCAGCCACACAGCCTTTCCGGGCAAACTCCAGAGAGGCCGCACGACCGAGCTTAGTGCGGCGCGGCCACTTCACGAGAGTGCGCGCTCGGCCGTCGGCCAGGCAGTAGCACAGGGTGGTCGTCCACGCCACTACGTTGCAGACAAACTAAGGGAGTGGAAGAACAACATTCATGCTTTTGCATTCACAACTCATAAGAAGTGCATAGGTGTCCTTTGACTTCTTTTTTTTTTGCAGTGTCATCGTGTACGATTGTAGATGATGCTAACCCTCCCTGTGCATTTGTTCAATGTTTTGACTCCAAAACTACCGTAGAATACCGCACATCCACCCCATTCCACATTAAGTGCCCATTCCCAAATCTGTAAGATCTGGGAAAATACACACAGTACATTTATATGTAAGATTTATGACCGGACAAGCACCCATCCCCCATTTTTTTGTGATTATCCCCAAAGTTTGAGTGGGCGCTTGCCCGGTATTTTACGGTAATCCAATTATAATAATGAACTTAATCAGTCATACATGAAAGTTGTTCGGAGGTTCTTAAAGTGGCTCAGCACCACTGTTTCATTAACTGTGGGCTACAAGGGGTACATTTGTATCACAAAATTAAGCAAAAACAACATAAAAAGGCAACACAGCTGCGTGTATGTTGAAATTTAAAGCAACCAAAGCAACTTAACGGCATCGTGTGCATCAGCGCTTTCTATCCGACGGTCACACAACTACTGAGATGAGCAGGTCATAGCCGACGTGTTTGCAGCCTTTAGAGTGCTCGTTTTCGAACCAAGTACCTTCAGGCCCATATTTCTGCAAAAGGTCCATTGTTGGTGTGCATGTTCTCGTTCTTTTCTTTCATCACTAAGCCAGACACAGATATTCCTCATGGTCGATGCTGGAAGCAAGCTCCAATGAACAGTTTAGTGGCAGGCAGAGGAATGACTGTCTACTGGTTTAGTTTGTTTGCTTGCAGTGTCTATATTTTTTGTTTTTGTTTTTTGCAACCGGGGCAGACATTACATTAGAACACAGAATGTTTGACCCTATGCTTCCCGAAAATTTCCTTTCTACCGGTACTTCGTCCTTATCTCATCAATTAAACTGGACAAGTATCTTTTTTTCTGTTCGAAATTGGGTCACCGGCGGTGTTCGCAAACAAGTCATCTAAAATTTGTTTTTTTCTTTTTTTTCCTTTTACGCCATGTTTTTGCAGGGTTCAATTTTTTTGTCTCGAGGCTCATTGACACACTTGCGTTTGACTACAACCAACTGAGAATGACCGGTTTTTAAGCCCCTTGCGATGGCTTACGACCAGCTCCGCAGCAGCGCATCTGGTTGTAAGCCCTTGCAAGAGGCCTAAAAAGCGGTTTCGTCTCAGTTGGTTGTATACTCCATTTCATGATAACTTGGCGAACTGTGGAGGCTACGACTCCCACGACCCAATAAGAGCGTTGGAGCAAGGCATGTGACACTACGTCACGGGAGCGTTCGTGTCACTGCGCCAAATGTGAGGCCCTGAGGAACCGTCTGTCGTCTGCTGGTCAAGAGTTGTCTGCTGCGAAACCAACCAACTTCGGATGAACATTCACCCAGCATGAAATTGCCGCTACTAGAGTAGCGAGCTCTTTGGGAACAGTTCATGAGAGAACCCTACCCTCAGTTTACATGTATATCTGTGGCGGGTGCTAATGCCAGGGCCCAGTGCGATGTTTTGGGCGAAAGCAGTGGATTACACAGCTGCGATCATTCAAACATCGTTCAAAAGCTATGTTTTGCCCGGAAAAGAGTTGATCCCTATTAAGTACCCATAAAAATTAACATGTCTTCGTCTTTCTTCCATGTCGTGTAGTGCACCGGTCAGGAGAGTCTTACTGCAACACAACTAGAACCAACTTTTGTCGCGGACGGCACTGGTGCTGTGGCAGTAACGAGGCCTCGGTAACCTGGACCATGGAGTGTTGTCACGTGCCTTGCTCCGCGGCGCTCTTATTGGGTCACGGGAACCGCAGCCTCCACAGTTCACCAAGTTATCATAAAACAGAGTATAGTCAAACGCAAGTGTGTGAACAAACCTTTAGAAAGCCATTCTTTTCAAAAGAAAAGAATGTCCTTAAAAATGTTTCTCCGTGACTTCAGAAAAACAAAAGCGTCCTTGTCACTGCCAAAAAAAAAAAGTGTGGTTACAGATCTGGCGTACACCAGACAAGAGAGATGCAACGAACCAAAGGTCGACATCCGTGGAGACACGCAGATGTGCTTTTGAATAGAGGTTGAAACTTAAGTACACCATTATTTTTACACCAAACACCACACACTAAAGTTAGCCCCCCCACCCCCCTCATTAAATTAAAGTTTCTATTGAAGTGTTGCACTGTACCTCATATCCAGGTTGACTTCAGCCTGGTGACTATACAAGCCCGCCTTAAGCATATGTCTTAGTGCAGTGCCGGTCTTCCCTCATTTCATTTCATTTATTATCCCTTAAAGGCCCTGCCAGGGGCATTACATAAGGGGGGGCAATACAAAGAAGCACACAAGTAGAACTTTTATGCAATAAAAACAAAAAACAAAACATAGAAACGAGATATGGCTGAGCACTGGCCATAGGTAGGAGCATCGCACTGATTACATATTAAATATAGACGATACAGCATGTCTGAAGAGGTCGGGGTCACTGAAGAGCACTACATGGTCCGGTAGATTGTTCCACTCTATTATGGCAAGGGGAAGAAATGAGCTGTTAAAGGTGACAGTGGAACCATGGTACACTAAGGGAGTTAAAAAGTCGTCGGGATGAACGATGCGGTTCTAACAGTAGAGACTGTCTGAGCAGAGGGTGGTAATAAAAAATCTTCTGGAAAAGACAGATGTGTGATATTCTTCGGTGAGAAATGAGGGTGGGGAGGCATAAGGAAGCCTTCATGGCCGACACACTGGCAGTGCGCTCATAATTAGAAAGAATGAATCGGGCAGCACAATTTTGAATAGATTCTAAGGTGTTAGTGAGGTAAATTTGGTGTGGGGACCAAATGGCAGCAGCATACTCAATCTTCGGATGCACAGAAGTTTCATAGGCCAGCTGGCGCAAAGCTGGAGGGGCTGAGTGCAGACAACGTCGAGTGTAACCAAGCGTTCTGGAAGCTTCGGCATGTATGGAGTCAATGTGGAGGGTCCAAGACATACGGGAAGAAAAATGAACGCCAAGGTATTTGTACGACCGAACACACTCAATTGTTGATGAGCCTAGAGAATATTTGAAAAGAGATGGGGAATGTTTTCGAGAAAAACAGACAAACTTACATTTAGAGTGGTTTAGTAACATTAGCCATTGATCACACCATTTGGTTATATTATCGAGGTCTTTCTGAAGAAGAAGGTGATCGGAGGAGCAATTTATTTGGCGATAAATGACACAATCATGAGCAAATAAATGTATGTTAGAGGTGATAGAATTTGGAAGGTCGTTAATAAAGATCAAGAAAAGAAGCGGACCTAGGACACTGCCTTGTAGACCCCAGACAAAACATCGGTAAGGTTTGATTCTAAAGTGTTGACGACTGTATATTGGACTCTGGATGAGAGAAAGCTGCAAATCCAAGATACGATTAAGGGATCAATATTGAGTCGCGATAGTTTTGCAAGTAGGCGCAGGTGAGGAACCCGATCGAAAGCTTTGGAAAAGTCTATGAAGATGGCATCCGTTTGAGAGAGCGAGTCAAGGTTAGTGTGCAGGTCGTGAGAAAATTAAAAAAGTTGGGCCATGTCGCAGGAATAAACCTGGCGAAAACCATGCTGGTTTTGGAAAAAAAAGTTATTACAGGTTAGGTGATTCATAACGTTAGAGAGGATGATATGCTCTAAAAGCTTCGATGCAATGCATGTGAGCGATATGGGACGATAGTTATCAGGAAGGGATCGAACACCGCTTTTGAAGACAGGAATGACCCGGCCAATCTTCCAGTCCGTTGGAACGCAGCCATCTGACAATGACTGGTTAAAAATTAGCTGAAGAAATAAGCAGGAGATGTCTCTCGTGTTCTTCAGTATTTTCGAGCAAATTGTATCAGGTCTCGGGGCAGAAGATACCTTCAGTTTATCTATAAGATTAGAAATTCCAGATGCAGTGACAGTGATCGGAGGCATTTGGGAAAACGGAAGTAGAGGGAGGGAAGGAATATTTTCTGGTGGCTCCGTTGTGAAGATGGAAGAAAAGTAATCATTCATTACTGACGGGGCAAGTTCGCCGGGCACGACACCGCCCTTGTCGACTAGCTCAATGGACTGCATACTAGGATTGGGTGTAATCGTTTTCCAAAATTTAGTAGGGTTGGTTTGAAGAATGTTGGGCAAGTCCTGATGAAAATACTTCTTCTTGAAAGTTTTAATTAACGCAGTGTACTCTTTTAGGCACTGAAAATACTTATTCCACACAGAAGGAGAACCACTAGCCTTCGCTTTTCGGAAAAGCGCTTCTTTTTGTTATCAACTGATTTCAGCTTTTTATTGTACCATGGTTGCCCAACATCTCCACGAATCCGCAGCAAGGGAACATGTAAGTTGATCAGGTCAGTAACCTTTTGCTTAAATAACAACCAATTGTCCTCTACGGACCGCGACGAAAAGGAAGATAGAAAGGCGTCAAAAAAGATGGTGAGCTTAGCATTAATACCAGCGTAATCAGCTTTATTAAAATCGCGTATGACTTTAGACATGGGCGATTTAACTAGAACAGGCAGTGTGATCAATATATTCATTATTCTATGGCCGCTAAGACCAGGCATGTAAATAGTAGACTGCACAAGATCGGGCGATGATACAAGGACTAAATCAAGGATATTATCATCACGGGTAGGCTTGTCGATCATTTGACTAAGATTGAACAACATGCAAACGTCAAGAAAGTGCTTGGAATCACGTGACGTATATGTGAGTAACTGCCAGTTGATTTCAGGGAAGTTGAAATCACCGAACAGTAAAAGATTTGCTTTGGGAAATCGTATTGTGATTTCGTTTAGGGCAGTATGTAGTTTATTAACAAAAGAACAGTCAAAACCTGGGGGCCTATAGCACACTGCAAGAAGCGTTTTGCTAAACTGCGATGAAAGACAAACACAACATAGCTCGAGATCGCAGGACAGTTGAACGTAAAATGAAGGCATTTCTTTTTTTATGGCCACAAGGACGCCACCACCACTCTGCCGAGGCCGATCGCAACGATATACAGAAAAGTTCATGTTTGAATAAAAAAGCTCATCGTCGTTAACGTCCGGTTTTAACCAAGTTTCCATAAATATAGCTATGTCGGAGTTGCAGTCGTCGAGAAGACTGCATATTTCATCTTTCTTAGGCAGGAAACTACGAACATTTGTAAAAGTAACAACATGAGACTGCGATTTTTTAGTTTTGATCCGACAGTTGCTTGGTGTCGGGAGGCGGTTTTTTTTATTCCCATTTAGTTATGCTTCAAGCTCCTTTATGCAGTCACTAATCGGATCGTAAATGTAACGCTTGTTATGTATGTGAAGTTTATCAAAGCGGATTTTAAAGGGCACGTTTTGCGGCTCTGCAAACTGGTATAATTTGCCACGCACTCGGCGAACTGATTCAGAAAAGTCTTTATGGACGGCGAAAGTAGTATTTTTTAGTTTGTGACCGGCCGCCAAGATTGATTCTTTATCTTTAAAACGTAGCAACTTGACAATTATAGGGCGGGATTTGTTTTCAGTGAAGCGTCCTAAGCGATGGGACCTTTCAAGGTTGGAAGGATCCAGCTCGATGCCCAATTTATGTAAGCAGAAATTAATAACAACTTCTTCGGACTTCGCCCACGTTTCATTCTCGGAATCCTGTATACCAAAAAAAAGTAGGTTTGATCGACGGAGACGGTTCTCGGCGTCGTCGCACCTCGCTTTTAATTTAGAAAGCTCCGATGGGATAGTATTCAGAGGGATGTTAGGTGATTGTGGCTGAGCTGATGCACTCTTCAATGCCATGATGTCATGCTCAATGTTAGTAATCCTATTGTTAAGAAGTATGGCCCTGTCATCGGCCGCTAGCTAATCACATTGCAAAGATGTAATCGCAGCAAGCATACCTGCTTGGCCTGCTTCAAGACGCGTCAGCGTTTCCAGAATGGTATTGTTTACGGAAGAGTTAGGGCCAGGGTTAGTCTCAATATCTCCCGAGATTAAAAGCAAAAGATGGGAGATCATTGCGTGGTATGCGCAATTGAATAAACATCTCAAAATATTATTACGGTACACTGACAAGTCGTAGGGGCACGACATCACCATAAAACAGCAAAAACCGTTACGAGCGTTAGCAGCGTTGCTAAGATAACTAACCTGTAGCAGACGGGAAGTTTGCATGACAGTTCCAGCGGCAATGTCGTGCCCCAACTGGGAGGCGGATCCGGCGGGCTTTTGTAGACCCTCTTCACGTGGATCACATGACGTCCCCGGTTGCCAGATCCTAAGGTGGTTGGGAGCCAGGGTCAGCTGAAGGAAATGCGGGCAGGGTAGTGGCTGATCGGAAGCCACTCGGACTGGCAGCGGGTGAATCCAGGTGGTTGTGTCTCCACGGTGGTCGTAGAGTGGCGAGCTGGCGGGTAGAGCCACCGCAAGGGCAGCAGCCAGGAAAACCTGTAGCAGACGGGAAGTTTGCATGACAGTTCCAGCGGCAATGTCGTGCCCCAACTGGGAGGCAGATCGGGCGGGCTTTTGTAGACCCTCTTCACGTGGATCACATGATGTCCCCGGTTGCCAGATCCTAAGGTGGTTGGGAGCCAGGGTCAGCTGAAGGAAATGCGAGCAGGGTAGTGGCTGATCGGAAGCGACTCGGACTGGCGGCGGGTGAATCCAGGTGGTTGTGTCTCCACGGTGGTCGTAGAGTGGCGAGCTGGCGGGTAGAGCCACCGCAAGGGCAGCAGCCAGGAAAACCTGTAGCAGACGGGAAGTTTGCATGACAGTTCCAGCGGCAATGCCGTGCCTCATGGCGTCTATCGTGCAAACTCGGAAGGGGTCCGAGAAGTTAATTTACCAATGGTATTCATACCATGTCACACAAAGAATTCGCGACCGCATATTATGGAGGTGTTACGTCACCGGGTGCCTAGGATCAGCAGCAGAAATGGCAACCACTTCAATGGTCAATAAGGTATGGTTTTTATTACTAATATTAGTCTTATCATTGTTGCTATTATTATTATTAATATTATTAAACATATGCTGCAAACAATTAAGCGTGTATGCTGAAGGAGTTTTACTGTTGCATAGCTTCAATCAAAATGAGAGCACGCTTGTTCTGAATTAGTATTTTATTTATTCTGAGTCATAAAAAGTTTGACGAGTCTTGTGTATTGGAGCAGCAAATTTTTACACGCCTTGAATACTTTCCGTTATACGAAAATGGCCAAATGACCTAGATTTATCATATTCACAATATGCCCAACGACGCTTAGATAGAAATTATTAAATATCTTTCTAAATTATACAAGATTTCCTATGTGCCATGCATGGCAAATATGCATTGATATCGTTTTATTTCCTTTCTCTAGGTAGCAGGGGACCACATAAGCCATCTGCCTAAAATGGTAAAATGTATATTAGCTTCTGTGATCCACACAGGAAGATGAAATGTGCCGCCCCTAGGAATACTGCCAGAACAGTAATCGTGGAGAGGTACTAGAACTCTGTCAGGTGAAACACATTGTGGGCTAACCTGTCTGCTCCCCAACATCATGTTGCTAATAATTATTTCAAATAATCAGTCAATTTTATAAAGACTGCATGTCACATGCATAGTCAAATAAGCATTTGAAACAGTTGAATGCTTGTACTGAATCCCAGTTCTCAGATTTTCGGAGGTTTGCACTGCCAACCGTGCCAGCCATCACGAGGGCACTCCAAAGACAACGTTGACGGACGAAAGCACTCTCAACAGCGCAACGCAGATCGAGCGACATCATAATTACACCACTGTCCATGCGACTTGCGACTTGCAGATGGCCAGCAGTTTCTCTTTTTTGATCGGGGACCTGACGACCCAGACTGTTTGATCATGCTGGGCACAAGAGCGAATCTCTTAACCCTGAAAAACAGCCCCCATTGGTTTGCAGATGGAAAATTTAAAATAGCACCGTACATCTACTATCGACTATACACTACTCTATTGTGGCCGAGTGGGCTAGCACGCACCAGCTCTGAGCACGCGGGGCGAAAGCTTGCACTGCAGAACCCAGGGATCCTGGGTTCAATCCTCACCCCTGCCCGTTTCGATCTGGATGAGCATTGTACCGGCGTGCGGTCGCGTATCATTACTGCATGATGCATGTTAAAGACCCAAGCCTAGCGGTTGTACTGGACTGGCTAAATTTCTCATCTATGGCTGAGAGACAAGTCGCCCGTTGAGGCAGACTAAATTCAGGCTGTGTAAACATACACACGCTACATTTTTTTTTTTTTTTTTTAACTGTACACTATTCACGGAACGTCCTGTCCCAGTATGACACACAGCACTTCATTGACACTCTTTTGGGCTGTCACTTTTTTTACTGCATGTAAGCTATATGTGAAACGAGAGTGTACGTCAAATAAACTATTTCTTTAGCAGTTCCACTAAACTCGTCAACTGTGATTTCCATTCTTCCTTTGGGTAAATGTAGCGCCTCATTTGTATGAATATAAAACGTTGCCGGAATAACAATCAATCCATCTTCCAAAGACGGCAAGAAATCGAGCTTCATTGGCTTGCGGTGGGAAGGTTTTATATTACATACTTTTAAAAGAATGTAATAAACATAATGGTGCAGATAATAATATAAAGTCATATAACGGTACATAATAAGATGTAACGGCAATACACATGTTCTGCTGAACACGCTAGCAGTATAAGTATTTAATGTGTTTTACAGCAAAAAAAAAAAAAACAGCATGCATTTACGTGTGTGCCGTTTTCTTGCTGGGCCGTTTTATTGCGTGCTGTTTTAACACATGCTCTTCTGTCGCTCTGCTGTTTTGACACCGTGCTGTTTTGACGCCGTGCTGTTTAGACGCCGTGCTGTTTAGACACGTTGTTTTGACAGGTGCTTTTTTTTTTTTTTTTTTTTTTTTGTTGTTGTTGTGTGTTGTTTTGTTGCGTTCCCAATCAGCACTTCCGTCTTGTTGAGGCAGTCATACACAGCAGCGCACCGAGCACCAGCCCATGGCCCTGTCACTCAGCCCCTGGCCAGATGCTGTGACGAGCCGAAACAGAAGAAGCAGCCCGACAATCCCCTGCCTGTCCCTAGACCCCGATGTTTCTTGGTGCGAGTTCCACAGCCCGGACCGTGCCGTGGTGCGACTGTGGCTGGTGAAGATTGCAGAAAAGGCCGAAATTAAACGTCTCAGTCTTCCTCCCCACCCTCGCTGTCGGCAGCTGTCCTTTGTTCTTTTGTGTGTGTGCCTTTGCATGTCTGCTTAGTGCGTTCATATATTCGCTGGCAAGTGTCAAACACAATTAAAGTGTACTAGAACCAACATCTTACATGATCGAGCAATACTTACTCGGCAAGGCCTGCAACCATGTTCAGGTCAATGCCCCCGTCTCGAAGTTGCCCACTCTCCGTGTATGAAGCTCTTGCCATGTACCGCATGGCCTGGATGCATCCTCCATAAATTAGCACCGTCAGCAACAGTACCACCTGCGCACCGATAGAAAAGTGACCAATGAACCTAGCGGAAAGCTTCTAATGCAGGTAGAACACAATTAAAAAAGCTGCAAAACAGAGTTAAAGAGTCTCTCGAATAAGAAAAACAGTCCCACGAATCGCAGCCAACCCGCCAAAGGCAAAGTCGGTGAGCTGGTTAAGGCAGGAACCTTATGCTAGGTGAGCCCGTAGGAGGAAAAGTAGTAATCCAAAGAACTTATCTTTTTTTTTTTTTTCTTGTTTACAGCCTGCAGGTATGACTGGCTCACAACTCTTTTACAAGAGAGAGTGGCAAGGGGGAAATACCCTCTCTCCTCACACCCCGGCAAGTCGTCTGCTCTGCAGACCAGGCAGTATTGAACATCCTTCTGGCGTGCAAATACGGTTTAAAGGGACACTGACACCCCCCCAAAATTTTTGGCGATTGCCTGTGATTCGAGTTCTTGTAATCTGCCAATTCCGCTCAAAACATCGCACTGTGCCCTGGCATTAGCACCCGTCACAGATTTGCGGCTAAATTGAGCATATGCTTGTCTCATGTACTGTTCCCGCACTGCTCGCTATTCTAGCAGATGGACATGTTGCTGCGGTGGACGTTCATCCAAAGTTGGTTGGTTTCAAAGCAAACGACTCCTGGCTAGCAGATGACAGCCGGTTACTCTGCGTCTCGTGCCTCGCATTTGGGGTGGAGACACAAATGCTCCCACGACGTCGGGTCACGTGCCTCGCTCCAACGCTCTTAATGGGTCGCGGGACCCTAGCTTCCATAGTTTGCAAGTTATCATGAAACTGAGTATAGTAGATACAGAACGCACTTCAACTCGCCGCCGAAAACGTAACGACATGGGTGCACGACCAGCATGTCTAGTAGAAGAATTATTTATCGTTATTTTAAAAAATAAAAGTAAAGCACCTAACTTTGATGTAACGACACTTCCTTAAGGGGACACACCCCCTAGGGGAGTCAACTTTTGAACCCCTGTCTTAAAATTAATGAAATTTACAGGGTAGGCTGGTGGTCATGCTAGAGGGTGTATAACAAAATTTCAGGTCTGTCGGTTAAATGAGAAGGAAATTAGAGTAGCTTCCATCAGCAACACGCCTACATTGTTTAGTTAATCTATCGTCAGAAAACTATCACAATATTCAAGATTTTTATTCGCTAGATATGTGGCAGAATGCCTAGAGGGTGCGGCTATGGAACGTTTTTTCTAAGAAGTAATTTATTTCTATAAATTTTCTCTTCTGCAAAATTGGTCAACTTTTTGGTCTTCTGTGTCTTCGACAAAATGTCAACATTTTTTTATAAAAGACATTCGTTAAGTGCAAAAACGTTCCATAGCCGCAGTCCTTATTAAATTTCAGTCAGGAAAAGGGAAGAGTGAGCCTTCCCTGTTTTGCCATTATCAAACGATAGATTGACTAAAATGGAATTTATACCAAAAAGTGGAATGGAGAAAAATGTGTTCAAAGTTCTCCAAACCCTACCTTTCCTTTAGCTTTGGTGGACAGAGAATAATTTATAAAAAATTAAATATGCAGTGAAAATTAATTAATCTTTTTAGGAATACTCTGTAGATGTTGGTGGATGTAAATATGTCATTTTTCAAAATCAACTTTTTTTGCAGAAATTTTTTTTTCTGGGCAGTGTCTCCCCTTAACTAACGAAATTTTATGACCTATGGCTGGGAACATGTAAGGAAAACTGTGCAGGATTTTATTATTTCTAAACCCGGAGTACGAAAAATGCTATCTCTGAATGACATCTCACAGAAACTAAGCAAGGCTTTTTTTCAACTCAGAACTGTACCATCAGAATTCTATTTACTGCTGCTGCAACAGGTGCAGTGGTTGAGGGTAGTACAGCCGGTGGACACCATTGCTATTTAAGTAACCTACAAAGATGTGCTAGCTGATCATTTACTGAAACAATACAGTAGAACACAATAGGCTGATAACGGCCTATTTGTCATCAGCTATCGGGATTGGGCGTGTGCCCTCTCCCTCTTTTGCTTCGCCGAATCCATTGAAATGCCCGGATGTGTAGACATTTAGTGATAAGGTCCATAGGGCTAGCCATTTCTTTAGTCTTACAGCGTCACGTCGTCAAATGCTGGAACAGCGAAGAAACTGCAGTATCATAGACTCTGAGGTCGCCATGGAATCAGGCCAAAGTTGAAAATTTGAGATTATTCGCGGGTTCTAATTTTTGCGAATCGAGTGTAGCTTCCGTAGCGTTCACAAATTGCCCGAATTGTTCGCAGGACGTATTTTTCGCGAATCGTAGGCGATTCGCGAAAAATTAGGTCCTCGCAAAAATTTTGTCATTTACAGTATGTGAACTCTCAGATGGAAATAGAATGCAATGAATCAACTAAGTTCATGGAAACCAATGTGATGCATAAATGCATGTGCATGAAAGATATTGGCACACTAATATCTTAGAAGATCCCAATGTAATGCGCTAGGTTTGCAGTGACCTAACATACTGCAAAGCAAAAATTGTGATTGACAGGAAGGTGATAAAATACGAGGCTTCAACTGGGACTAATTTTGATAGCAAAAAGTTATATCACGAGGCTGATTCCTTCAGCTCTATATGAGCTTTTCCACAGTAAATTCAAGCCTCTAAGTGCAGCCCACACTGAAGCCAGTGTTCTGCGATTTTGAATTCGTCACAAGTCATCGCCATTGGTGAGATCTTTTTCCAAACACGGGTCAAGGCAACGGTTGAACCATTACAGGTTCGGATTTCAGACAAGCTACAGACAGACAAGGATTTCTTGGTTTTCCCAGGTTAGTGCGCTCGCTCTTAAATCGAGTGTTACACAAATGTGCACAATGCATACTCGATTGCAAGTCTAAATGGTGCCTGCCTCGACACTCCTGCACACTTGTCAAATTGATGTATTGTTCTGAAAATGTTGCTTGCACCAGCACAAACTCCAGAACTGGGGCAAACCCAATACAATTTCATATTATATAAAGTACACATTCTGTACGGGTCCTGCTATGATCATATCATGCACTGCTTTCACCAGTTCAAAATAATTATATGTTCTCGAGAACCGAAGCTACAAATCAAATGTATGTTTTCATTCACTTCAATTGAAATAAAACAAATGAAAACATTGTACAAATATCTTAGCATCAAGTTAATAATAACTAGGATTCCATGATTTCTGGGTTTATTTTTGGTGTAACTACAGGTGGCAGGAGTTGAAGAAAATACATACCGAATATTTCTGAAAAGTGTTTGCCAACTTACCAGGTAGGATAGTGTCATCAGATCCCTCCAAAATATTAAGTGTGTTGCCACATGCGTCCCCTGAAACATCAAACAAATGTCATGTTAAAAGAGGAGCAGTAATGAAAATAGGAATGCAGAGGAAGGACCATGAACCTGTGCTTATTTGAATAAAAGGCAAGACAGGTATGGCCAACCTACTTCCGTCACATTTGTACCCTTCTCAAAAAGGTTCGGATTTTAGCGCATGAAAATTACATTGTCAAAAATTGCACATTTCTAACAGGCATATATTTAATTACCAGCCTAAAAAGAATTGAAGTATCCACAGCGGATGCCTTCAACATACAATGGATAAATGACATGTTCTGTTGAGATTTTTTATGGCGTGAAAATTTAGCTTATGCAATTAGAGTAGTTCCTCATTAGAATGAAATCATTTGATTTGACTCGTTGCTTTACTTGAAGTTCAATGTGGGCTCAACTGAAATGCATATATTTTGAGACAGAATATTCAAAGTGTACAAGTGGCTGACGACAATTATTACGACGGCCGAGCTGCTGAAGGCATGCAAGCCTACAGGGAGGCACACGGCAGACTTGTGTGTTCTCTTTGTGTCCTCCACAAAAGCAAGCCGCAGACAGCAAAAAAAGAGCGACGAGCCAAAGGGCGATTGCGGAGCACCGCTTTTCTTTTCCCCCCCATTTTCTCCCCATTTTCACAAAGGAATTTGACATTCCAGCAATCCTGGAATCAACACAATCGACCATCTTGCAGAACAAAACAAGCCAGACATACTGGATGGGTTCGAGAAAAGTCTCTCAAGCAACAGAAAGTGCGCATATGATTAAAGATAAAAGATGGCCCTCTTGCACAAGCCGGACTTTCTCGCGCCCATGCTTAAAAAGCCAGCGGATGATTTTCGGAGATGCAACTATTTTTACAGGAATATGCACGAAAGCATTGGCGAAGCACCTGAGGATACTTCGATTCCTTAGCACATGTCAATGGGGATATTTCCATTGTTGCTTTTCCCACGGATGCCGAGATTGTAGATCTTGTAAGCGGCAAAGGTGAAGATGATGAGATGTCGGACAAGGAACCTCGAGAAATAACAACAACTGCAGAGATGCGAAACATCCGACGGCAGCTTCAGAACAAAGTCGAATGCAGTGGCGGTGAGTTATACGATGCATGAAAAAATTTGAGGAGGCATTATTGATGCCCGGAAAAGGTTATAGCAAATTCGACCTCTTTATTTATTTATTTTTTTTTTTCATTTTTTTACATTACAGTAAAGATATTCAAAGTTGCTCATCACCAAGGTTTGTTTGAGTGCATATTTGTTTTAACCCTTTAAGTGCCTTGGATGAGGTGAGCCAATGTTTTATGGCTCTCCCACTTTTATCAAATTTTTTGCAGTCCCATTGGCTACATTATGAGGGTTTACTCTATGCCTCTACAAAATCAGCTACGACTTGAGCATAACCACAAGATAAATCATAAATCGAACGACACCAACAATGCTGTTCATGACGCTACATCTCCATAACTTTTATTTTACAAAGATGAAAAAAATGTTTAAGAAAAATCAGTAAAGTGGTTTTACAAAAGAGCTCCTTCAGCCTGAAAGGAAGTAAAAAAAAAAAAAAACTGGAGTGTCATGATGGCCCTCTGTATAGCTAAACTAATGGAGAAGGAAGAGCAGTCCTCTTAGAGCACTCTTCCTAATCTATACTGTAGTGTACTCTGGATACTCCGATTCATTCATGCAAGACTACAAAGCAAGTACCTCTTGGTTGTTGCAACACAGAAGCATTTGGTTAAGTCACCACACCTGACCCCTCACAAAATGTGGCTGCATCGGGAATCAAAGTGGGTCTGGTAAATGTTGCCAGAATGTTTGCACAGACACAATTTATTGTTAAAAAACCATGAAATAATTTTTTTCACATTCACAAAACACTGTATGTAGACTAGAGAATTAATTTTTTTGTTGCGCAAGAAACTTACCACTGCTGCAACTGAAATGATGCTGTAAAACTTCATTGTGTTCTTGTTTTCCTCAACAATTTGTTTTTGACCCTTGGTTCCCTGCTTTCCTTTTTGTGGCTGGAATAGAATATGTGACAGAGATAATGAACACAAGAAACTAACTGCACTATATGCGCAAATGGCAATAGTGGAGTTTGCATTTCTTTTCAAAACAGGAAAAAGCATCTCTAGATTGCTCAAGAAAACTTCCCACAAAATGTCGCCCATATCCCGAAATAGAGCATAAAAACCATCTCTCAAAATAGTATATTTTCTTCACCGTTCCAGACACATTCCTTCAGATTACGGTATGGCAGCATGCCATTCCCCAGTTTCACTCTCTCCGCCCCTATTGGTTGTTACATGGACAACGCACACTCCTCGCACATGAGCAAAGCAGAGAAGTAATAAAAAGTGATCCGGAGTTAGTACCCTGCACACCGTGGGTAACCTGAGGATATCTGGAATAATATTAATGAACAGTGCATAAAACACCGACAAAAATTAGAAGACAAACTAACTACAGTGCTGGCCGTGTTTCATGCACTGTTTGTTATATTGTGGTGTACCAACCAGCCAAATCACCAACACCAATCATCCGCAATGAAACCGACCGATGCGGGCCTTATTACAGAAAGTAAAATTTTCTGAATAGCTAATTAAATGTGAATATGGTGTGCCATGGGTGTAAGTAGGTAATTTGTTGCTTGAAAATTTTTACAGGGAAGAGCTGTCTGCTGCCCCGAGGCGAGTTTAATGGCTTTGCTGTGGATGAGACATTTAGCTAGTACAGCATGATCACTAGCCTGGGGTCTTTAATGCGCATCATGCAGTAGTGACACACGAAAGGACACCAGTATGATGCTCATTCAGAGCAAAGTGGGCAGGAGAAGGGATTGAACCCCGGATGCCTGGGTTCTGCAGCGCGAGCATGCACTTAACATGCTCAGAGCTGTGGCACGCTAACACACTCGGCCACCCCCCCGTGCCACGGGTGCAGGTTGGGCACAATACCCAGGGCTTGCGAATTAGATTCAAAATGCTTCCCTTGAGGAAGGCCACAGTTGTCCATGCTATGACTACTTGAGTCCACAATGATTAGGTCACTAGCTAATGCTCGCCAAATTGCTGGCTTTTTAGGGTCCCTCTAAGTCCTCTTGAAATTGCCTTCATGGTCCCCATGAAAACAATTTCAAAATATTTTAAAAGGTGTTTTCGGACGAATTGGGGTCCTAGCATGCCACACAGGTTTTTTTAGAACTCTAATTTCTGTGCCTGCAAATAAATTTGCTAAATCAAAACAAATGTTCGAATTTTTTTTTTTTTTCGCCTCAAGAAAGGGAAGTGACGTCAAGGAGCACCATTGGTTTTCAGTAGGATTTAGTGAACGCTCAGAGCAGTTCCCACGGTCGGCTGTAGTGCACGGCAGTCTGTAAAGCAGCGGCCATACTATTTGTTGTCGGACTCATCAACGTAGAACAAATGGAAGACAACGCAGCGCTCACAAACGAGTTTGAGCTCCCGTTCAGCAATGTCACGCCAACGGAACGGGAGATGCTTCTCAGGACGCAAAACTCTGGATTGGCGCTTTACAAAATGCCCCAAACTTGCCACCAACTCCTCGGTCGCCGCCTCAGAGCAGGCTCCGCTCTCTGCCCGACTCGCCAACGCAACGCCAAAGGCACGTCGTTCGTTTGCACTAATTGCCTGACGAAGAGCCCGTTGTCGTCGTGCTTAGACGTCACACAGCGCACTTTAGTTCACGCTTCTCCCACCGTCTCGCAGTGTGTCAGGCACCGATCCCAACGCGATTATTACCACACCTGTTTCATTGAATGGTGCAGCACCCAAAGGTCTGTTCGGGATAGAACTTAGTCAACAGGGTCTGAGACGTGCCTGAAGCACATCTCAATCGTCAAATAAAACTTACAAATTGCCTTTATGGTCCCTTTAAGTATCCTTACAGCATGTCCTAGTTTGGCAATTTTGTCAATTCCAGGTAAAAAAAGGTTTAGACAAGATTCATGTACATTGTGAAAATCAAACAATACTAAACCTCATGCTTTCATAGCTATCTATTGTTTGGCAGTGCCAGTTTCAGAATTTTTTTATAAATTGTAGCCCACTGTTCCACCGGTTCTAAACAGTACTGCTGTTAGCTAAGGTTATAGCATGGATTCCTCAATTTGGAGAAAATTGAGTTTAACCCTAATATTTCCATCCATAGACCGTATGTACTTCGGTAAAATAGGGTTTTACCTAAAATTGCCTAACTTGACAACTAACGTGTGTCAAAAAATTAATTTTACACAAACAAAAAAAAATAATTATTAGAGCAATATTGACAGTGCTAGATTTATTTTAAATTCTGCACACAAAGTCTATGATGACACAAATGGTGATACTCTTTCCACCTCAACGAGATGGTCATACACTTTCTCCACCTCAATGCGATGGCCAAGTCGATCCCCCTCTCCTCCACGCGCCCAAAATTCCAAGAGAGAAAACAAGTGGAAACGAGGCGAATACCAACTAAATCGCGTCTCGCGCCATCAATATCTATCAATATTGTTTTAAAAAATTTTTTTGCACATAAAATTAATTTTTTGACACGCGTGTCCCAACCAGACTGTGTAAAAAAAAAAAAAACTTTTTTGTTTTCAGTGGCCCTTTTAAGGTGTACGCTGCTCCTCTTTCTCTAATTTTTTTTCTGATGCTGCCACTGCATGGAGAGAAAAACTAATGAGTGCTTTGTAAGTTATAAAGATTGAAGATTAATTCTAAGATGTATTTAGTGAAAGTACAAAATTGTGACACTGCTCCTTTAACAGATTCCATGCAGAAACAACAAAAAATGTATCTAGCTCTGATTGTAGTTCAAGGTAAATGGTTTGATTTGATTGTAGGAAATTGAAGTTAGAACTAGCCCTCTGACGCGTACATCAGGCACGTAGCCAGGATTTTTTTTTTTTTTGGGGGGGGGGGGGGGGGGGGGGGGGGGTTGCCTATGACAAAATGCTGCATAAGGAGGAGGGGAGAGAGGAGGCCCCAGCAAAATGGAAGGTTTTGGGGCCCCCCCCCCCCCCCCCTGGCTACGTGTACGTACCTGGCAACAGTCAACATTTGTATTTAGGATGCCGACTAAACACCGCTGATATCCAGTGATGGGAAGCACTTTAAGTAAATTGTACTTAAAGTAAGTTTAGAAAACTTGCGCTTTACTTGAAATACATTCTCCGAGTATGTACTTGTACTTAAAGTATTTTTTCTGTTTCCTTCTGAGGGAAGTACAACTCCCGACTTCTAAGTACATTCCGCAAATTTGGTGTTGTTAAATTTGTACAAAAAATTATGCTTTGTCAACTCTGAAGAAATACTGGGACGGATATTCTACTCTCACCAGAAATGCGAGCAGACGACGCATAGCTCGGTTTGTACTGGAAACGGCTTTCCTGCAGCATTTCGAAATCTCGCTGCTTTTCGCTCGGTCAGAGCTATCGAGGAGGTTAAAAATATTCGGAGAGGACACCCCTCCATGAGGATTCTTTGCAGAAGTTACGGTAGGGTGACCACCCGTCCCGTGACTTGCGGGACTGTCCCGCATTGAGGGCTCCTGTCCCGCGTCCCGCAAGATATTCCCAAATCTTCAAAATTTCCCGCATATCATACTGCAGTAAGATTCACTCTGCAACTCATGATGCTGCCGAACAACGGGGCATGGGGAAGCGCAGAGGTCACTGGTAATGGTGTGAATCACAATGGTACGCCATTTTCTATCCAAGCATTGCGGAAGCGACCAACGTTCTTGGAGGAGATTCGGCGCGCATGCTTTGTTGTGCCTCTCCCCTTGGTGGCAAAATATTGTAAGAGAAAATTGATCGTCAAAGGTTTAAATATAAAATATTATCATTATTTTCAAATCGCTGCGTCAATGTGAAATGATTGCTGTTGATTTGTGTTTTTAGTGAAGACAGCCCGACAAGGCATAAAGCCTGCAACATTACAACAGTCGAAAAAGAATTACATTACGTTAAAAATCTGTGTAGGACGATGTTGATAAAAGTAAGTGTTGACAATAAAGATTTACTGTTTCTCATTTCCATTTCATGCACCGAGTTCTGCTAGAGTCAGTTTTTATGTTTTCAACTTCGACACATTTAAGAACACATTAAGCATAAAAAGGTATGTCACTGGGACTGAAAATTATTTCAGTTTAATTGCTGTAATACAGTTAGCAGATGTATAAACAGCACAGGATATTAAATGTGTTGACAGAGCCTCGGTTCGTGGTGTGCGTGTTAAGAAAATTACCCTACCCCCCTGTCCCCACCCCCTTTGTGTCCAGCATTGCGCTAGCAGGAGGGTGGTCACCCTAAGCTACGGGGCTGACGTCACGCTCTCTCCTGGTATGTTTAATACCCTTAGGTGCAAGCCATACAAGCGGCACCGAATTCAGAAGTCGGAGAGTCACTTGACTTTATCCCAAAATTCGCTGCCATTTAATGCACCCCCGATTGCCCCTAAGGCAATGCATACCAGCAAAAAAAAAAAAAAACTATAGCAAATGTGAATAGCATTGTTATAGCGAACTATAGCAATGAAAGTTTGTTAAAAAGTAGTTGTACTTTACTTTGAAAGTACATTCCACTTATAGTACTTCACTTCAAGTACATTACGCCGGTGTTCTTACTACTTTACTTGAAGTATGTAGTAACTTCTAATTTACTTTGTACTTCAAGTACTTTTTAGATATACTTTACCCAAGACTGCTGATATCATGCTATACCTGTGCATGAAGAAAATGAAAGTGCCAGATCTTAATTTTATCATATTCATTAAACCATAAAGATGTTGATTCCTCTTTTTAGATATACTTTACTCAAGACTGCTGATATCATGCTATACCTATGCATGAGGAAAATGAAACCGCCAGATCTTAATTTTATCATATTCATTAAACCATAAAGATGTTGATTCCTAAGTATTACGGCAAAATATTGCATCTGCATTTTATCAACCGCGTTTGAAAATTGTTTCTTGTTAGACTGTCCAAAACAATGATGCCACACCCTACAGCAGCATGAGCAATAAAAAAGAGGTATGTAAAAAGGTTGAACAGATTTTCAGCTTAATTTAATCTTCAAATAATAAACTGAGTTATTTATTGGCATTCTTATATTAGTTGTACACCACTACATCATGTGATTGCAACATTGTTTCGGTTTCAAATACATCCGGGTCTTGTCATTTCGTGACCATCACAGCCATGCTGCTCGTCCCGCCACGGCTTGAATTCATTGTGGAAAGCGGTTGTGGAACCTGATTGTGGGTTAGAATTAATAAGACATAAAGTGAAGCAATAAAAATTTATAATCCCAGGAGGATTCGAACCCAGAGCTTCACATAATTAGTACCAAGGACGGCAGTGGAGAGGTCAAGCATGTACTCGACCTCCCAACTATCAGCACATCCACTTTGGGTATTTTCAAGAGTGTATTCCTAGGACATAGTTTTCCAAAGACCGGGTTTATGATTGCGAGTTTTCCATTCATTTTCTTTTATCACAATCTTCCTCAGTGGTAACTTGACTTGCTGCTCCTCAACCTTGCAAAGGCAATCAATTTCACTTCTGTTTCCAGCCTTCTTGTCATTTTCCTGTGAGCACATCAGAAATTTTCTGGTCGAAGTGAGAGTCTATTTGCGGCTCGTTATTTGACGACCGTATTGGGACGCGGCTCAACTGATCAGAGTTGCAAGCGATTCCCTCAAACTCTCCTTTGTAGCACGACATACGGTAGCACAAACAACATATGGTGCCGGCGTACGGCTCGAAATCTAAAAGCCAACCACGGTGTAATAGGCGACGCTACAGCTCAATGAAGTCGGCCATCTTACAAATATCTGGGTATAATATTAGACACCAGATGTCAACTATTGACTTGCGTGTGTGACATCTTGTGGCACTGCTGTTGGAGCAATTTCTGACGTTCTGGCTTCGGCCATCATGTCAGGTCTATGTCGCCATCTTGCAGACAACAAAAATTTCCTATACATAGCTTGCACTGACACCACTTGGTCAGACATAATGGGAGAAAGGGTGCGTGAGAGGGTAGCTTCCACTGCATTAACAGGACAGTTCTGGCCACCAGAACATTCACAACTTTCAGCGATGGTGGTACCACAGTTAGGGAATTGTGATCCCTAGCTCCTGGATTATAGGCTTCAGAATTAAGTTGCTTGCCTACACCTTCCCAACGAGGAAAAAGAGGTAAGGTTTTTACGTCGCTCATACTTCAGAAAATTTGAATTAATTAAGCGTCGCAGACCCAACCTCTTATTGCTGTGCTACGACGATCATCCAGTTGAAAGTTGAGAATTAACGAGGCGCTTCTGGCCACCAGAAAGAGGAGCGGGCTGACATTACGTGGAAGGTATGTATTCAGAGCAAGTCATCTGCTTCTTGCGCAGGGGTTGCGGTGACGACAGAACGACGCCGTGTTCTGATTGGCTTTGATTGGAAAGATAGTGGGTAGACCTCAATGCTGGATGCCTTGAAATCTACCCACTATTCTTTTTCAATCAGCCAATAAGAGTTTGGCCTTTTGACAGCATAACCCTTGTGCAAGAAGCAGAAGAGCGTGCGCTCCACATTGGTTACATACTGTGACATATTTTTGTAGAACTGAGAGGAAAGCTCCCCGGAAAACTGATATCATCTTTTTTTACGCTAAAAAATTAATCCGGACGATCAAACGAACGAAATTATATGTAATAAAGGTCAGGAATTTTAAATAGACATATAGCTCAAAATTTCGGAAAAAAACGTGTCGCGACACCTTTAACATTATTTAAAAAAAAAAAAAATGCTTACAGAAACAGATCAATAAAGAACCGACTGACCAATGAATAGACTGAAACATACAAGTTTCGCCGAAAGGAAAATCCAAGGAATACGCTAATAACATATTTGGACGTTTGCTGTGTCTCGAAGAACTATATACACCAGGACGTTATCATTCAGTGTAACGCTAGCATGCACGCGGCAGAGAACATGCGGCTCTGTCGGATACTTTTCGTCAAACATATAAAACGGTGTAACATCAGAATGCAGTGCATATGTAAGGGCAATAGACACGCGACATAGCCCACGACCGTCCAGAATTTCAAACGCTTCACATTACCGCCATGTCTGTAACGTGTTGAAGTCCTTTGCCCACACGATAACAAACGGGACGACGAAAATTTCAAAAATACGTAAACTTGCAGTCAGTTAAGAAAAACACATTGATGGTTAACCGGCAACTCGACTGACTTCGCCACCTGGCAGTTGGCACGGTTGGCACTCGTTCGGACTTTTTGTTCAGAAACCTGCCGCCAGGTGCAGATGGCTGAAGCCGAAGCCAAGCCAAAGTAGCTTCGCATCGCAAATTTATCAAGAAAATTATACTTTCCTACTATTAATAACGTGTTTCGTACAACAGTATGTTGTAATTAGACATTAAATATCTAGGAATATATACGTTATTTGCATTTCAGCCACCGACAGGCACCGGCTTGTCGGCGAGCCGGTTCCGTTTCCGCAAAATGGCGTTATGAAGTTCGATTTCGCGGCACGACATTTCTGTTGTTCCTGTCTTTGTCTCAAAATCGTGGCGTTATTACAAAACTCTACGCCCCTTTTCGGCTCATCTGCTGCTGTGCAGTAGTCGTTGTGACTTCGGGTAGACCGTAACCTGTCGTAAGGATGGAGGAGATCGTGGCCAAAGTGGGGAACGTAGTCTTCGAGGTGGAGATCGCCCTGGAACAGCAGCTTGGTGCGTTACCTCTGCCGTTCCCTGGTATGGACAAGTCGGGCGCGGCCGTGTGCTGCTTTTACGTTCAGGGAAACTGCAGTAAAGCGTCCGCATGCCCCTTCAGGCACGTAAAGGGTGACCGAACAGTCGTGTGCAAGCACTGGCTTCGCGGCCTGTGCAAGAAAGGCGACCAGTGTGAATTTCTGCACGAGTTTGATATGACGAAAATGCCCGAATGTTACTTCTACTCGCGCTTCAACGCGTGCAGCAACAAAGATTGCCCATTCCTCCACATTGATCCAGAGGCAAAGATCAAAGATTGTCCATGGTACGATCGCGGGTTCTGCCGGCACGGTCCCAACTGCCGCCACCGTCACACCCGGCGCGTTATGTGCCTCAACTATCTGTGCGGCTTCTGCCCCGAAGGACCCGAGTGCAAGTTTATGCACCCCAAGTTCGACCTCCCCGTTCAAGATGCAGCTCAGCAGGCCAAGCGGGCGGCCATTGTGTGCCATTACTGCGGAGAAGCCGGCCACAAGGCGATCGCCTGCCACCAGATGCCGGCCGAGCTGAAGGAAGAACATTCACGTATGCACTTCCACCACCACTACGGCGGCAGACGAGACCAGCACGACGAAGGAGCCACCATGAACACCTCGGGCTCGCAGCGAGGTTTTAGACCGCTGGACCAGGTCACCTGCTACAAATGTGGAGAAAAGGGCCACTATGCCAACAAGTGTCCAAAGGGACACTTGGCTTTCCTTAGCAGTGCCCTCCAGAACACGAGCAGCTTATGAGTCAGCACTGTTGCTGCTTCCCCCTTTTTCCAGAACACTCGCCTTGCTGCGTGAGCCTAATTTATGCATGCTTGCTTCCTGCGGAATGCATAGGAGCAGGCGTCATGACGACATGATGACCGCAGTAAACGGGGCGGGCATTGATTTTTATCTTTACATTTTCATTGCCTAGTGTACAGGCTGCCTAGCTGTATGCTGTGCAGTAAACTTGGTGATATGATCACTCTTGTGTGCAGTGAAAATGTTTGTATTGCAGTGGTTTCAAATTCAAAATCAATGGCACGCGTCGGTGTATTTTTTGGGGATAGTATGCCCGTTTGGGAGAGCACTTAACATCATAGTGCTTCATTCTATTTGAACACAGTTGATCCTTCGTTGCTATCTTCTCTAGTCGCAATATTTGAAAGACCAGGTATTGGGCCAATTTTACTTGCATTGCAGAAGTAAAATGTGTCGTTTAAAACTTCATTTTGTTGCTAACTCCAGATTGCCCACCAATCTTAAAAGGTGCACTTGCTGATTTCAAGCTAGCTATATTTTCCGAATGCCTGGCCTTTACCCTTTCCAGCATGTTATTTAGTGACTTTGCATCCAGAATAGTTAGTGTGAAATCGCCAAATGAAGGTGATGCCAAAACAAACTTTCTCATATACCCGTGCTTTTCACTTCCGTGATGTCACTGGCAGGCAGGCTTGCAGGTTGAGCAAAAGGTCTATAAGCCTCTATGCTGTATATTTGTTTCATGCTGCTGTGCGAGTGCTGGAGTGAGATTCCCAGGCATTAATTTGACATCATCAAACTTCTTTTAATCGTTTGGGAGCAAATTCTACTGCCCAGAGAGAACCCCTGCTTGCTACTGTTGTTACTTTTTCATTGTTGCCAGTAGTGATTTTAGCTTTAAAAAAAAAGGTGGACCAAATATAAAATTTAATAAACTAGCAAAATATATATATATATATTTTGGCCTAATAAATGGGGTACTAGTTCAAAGGTTCAAAGTTGGCATGTTCAGACAATCTTGGGGCAAATCAGGCACCATAAAAAAGGCCGGAGTACCCCTTTAAGAAGGATGTTAAAGGCTTTTTCTTTCGTCAATGATGTGTCTTGATATGGTTGACCTCATCTGAGCAAAGTATTTTTAGTTCGCTTTATACATAGGAATGCAGAAACATGTCTGCAGATCCCAATGGTAACAAGTTTCGTGGGATGAATTTATTTCCTAAGAAGCCCTGCGATAAAACAAGTTGGGATGTTGCAACACTTGCACTCATAGTAACGGGTTTATTTTATGGGCCAAGGTTTATTGTCTGCCAGGAATAGTACTCTATAAGTACTTGGGCATTTTTATGCAAACCGAGGGTATAGAATATATGTAATGCAACCTAAAGAAGACTCGTCACTTAAAACTAGTGGAAAAGTGTGTACAAGCCCATAGAAATGTGCCACGAGCAGGGTTTCCCAGGGAGCTTCATGTGTGAAGTGCACATTAAGGCTCCCTAGGGTTTCCATTTGCTCCTGTTGAATGTAATTCTACATATGGCTTGTAGTTTCTGTCTGGTATGGCTTCAAAAATTTCAGAGCATACTTCTAGCAGTTCTTTTTCAGGACAGGTTTAATTAAGGTTTCTATTAACTCGCACGCTAGGAATGGAGGTTTATTTCCTTTTCTGTTTCATCTTTTTCTATCTACATTTATCGTCTTGTCTTTTTCTTGGAACTGCACATACATACATACATACTGTCCTTGACCAATACCTCCTAGAAGACAAGGCCTGTGCATTTCCTCCTACAAACATCATCACTAGTAGATCCCCTCAGCGCCCCCTAGCTAGCCTGGATGAGTACCATCGTCTGCTACATTGTCCGTGACATTGTCTGCTCCATCGCCTGCTTCAGTCGTGCTCAGAACGAGCTCATATAGGCTGCTAAGACGGGCAATGTTAATGGTGTCGCATGCATGCTGCAAATGAACTATGAAAGCTTGCGCACAGCAGTCACGCACACAGCTGTGGTCACCAGTGAAAGCGATGCGGTTGTGATGGGGCCCATACTCTCGTCGAGCATCAGCGCGTTTGCCGCTTCAGGCAGGTCGGGGATTTACTAACGAAACGTCATGCGCAGGCCTTGTCTTCTAGGTGGTATTGCCTTGACCTTCCTGGGGTGATGGGGTATGGTGTTGCAAATAGCAGCCATGTCGGTGCTGCTGTTTGGTCCCATGTAGCAGAGTGTCTTGGGAAATCCTTGTTGTTTGCATGTCTTGATGACCAAAAAAGGCGGTTTTGGAACCCTGCAGGCCTTCTTGTGCTAAAATCAGGTTGCCGGGTTGTATATCTGGAATGACACTTTGGTGTCGTGCATCGTAATTCCTCTTGCTGCAGTGGGAGTCGTTTCTGTTCTTTCAGTGTTATTTTGTCGGTTAAGGCCAGAAGGGTGATCTGCAGGTAGCCATGGGCTCGCATCGCATGCAGCGAAGTGTGGACTACATCTCAATCCAGCTGTGTGAGAACGGTTGTGTGCAACTGCTGCTTCAAGCACGCACTTCCATCCACCTGTGAACTCGGGGAGCATTGACATGAATTGTTCGATGTCGCATATCACCTGTTCAGCCAATGCATTTGCTTCTGGATAATAAGGAGCGGGAAATTGAAGCTGGATTCACCTTTCCGCCCATCTTTCGAACTTCTTGCTGCGAAAGGCCGGTCCATTATCTGAAACAATGACCTTCGTGCTGCGGAAGACGTCTCATTCCATCAGTGAAATGACAGAGTTGGTGCCTTCTCTGCCCGCCTTGGCAGTCACGATGTGCATGCATTCATCAATGGCAATTAGAAATGCTTGCGTTTTCTTTTGTCCTGCCTTTTTGATTTTTGCAAAATCAAGATGGATGGTCTTGAAGGGAGTGTCAGAGTATTCAAGGCATCACCATTTCGTCTCCCCGAGGTCGATCCTTGGTTTTATTTATTTGGCAGACATGGCACGTACGCACATAGTTTGCAATGTCGTCTTTTATGTTTTTCCATGTGAATCTTTGTGTTAATTTCCAATAGGTTCTCCAAAATCTGTCATGTTCTCCTGATCCACAACTGTCATGATAAAACTGTAACATTGTGGGAACCATAGACTCAGGCACATAAAATGTTCAATCTCGTGATGCCATGTCCTGGGTACCTTCCCAAAGCCAGGCGTGGCTGATGCTCCCAGTGAGAGTATCCCTTGAAATGGTGAGCCTGGACAGGGCATCTGCGTCCGCGTCGAGAAGCTTCTCTCCAGATCGGTGGTTAACGTCAAATGAGAGCTGTTGAACTTCACTGATCCATCTGGCCAGTCGTCTCCTCGGTTGAGTTTGGCTCAAGAGGTAAGTTAGAGCTTGATCGTCCGAGAAAAGTTTGAAATGTTGACTTTCAAGGTAGCTTCGGAAATGCCTGAACGCTATGACCACTGCTAGGGCTTCCTTTTCTGTCGTGGTGTAATTTTCTGGCTTTGGAGAAAGTGTATGAGTAATGGCCAACAGCTTTTAACTGGTTATACAGAGAGAAGACTTGCGAAAGAGGAAATTCTAACGTGGAAGTTACAGCCAGAGACCAAACGGTCATCGTTAGTTTGGGGGTGGGGGGGAGGGAATGACAGCTGATGGAAGAGAAAATTGTAAAGGTGAAGAGGGTAGAGTTCCACCAAAGCTGACTTCGCAGAGCGAGTGGAGCCGAGACTTCGGGCGGCTGAAGGAAGGCGGCAGAACCAATGAGGGGGGAAGAAGCCTCTCTCTAGTGTCTAGCGTTGAGCGATACAGTGAAGGTCGGGTGGTGCAGACGGTATCCAAGTTGTCCAAGTATTGTCACCAAGCACACCAGCGCCAAGTACCTCTAGATGCCGAACCAAAGTGCAATGGGTCAGTGAAATCTGCCAAGTTCTCGGTGAAAGGATTGGGGGAACAATAGATTCCGTTCCCTCAACTGGGATGCATGAGCCTATTGTATGCATAAGTGGCCTTCCGCAGAACGCTACGAAGGGGTCATTCTTTGCTTGTTTGTTTGGCTGGTTTAACCACTCAACCTTCGCGTGGTATACCAAACGCAAAGGTAGAAACTAAATCTAGGACATTTGCTGAAATGCCCGGCTCTTGGCATGCCTTGGGTTTAAGAGTTTATGAATCTATCATTCCGATACTTGGGTCAGGCAGGATTATACCCGGCCCTTTAGATCACGACAAATTTGGTAAAGAGAGGGACGTAGAGGCTAGTGCCTCCGCGAGCGAAAGCAAGGAGTCTTACCTCTTGCCTTTGTAGGGGATTCGAAGCCGAAAACAATGGGTATCCATCCAGTGCGACGATGGGGCGCCAGTATCCGTGCGCCCGTAGAGCGGGCGTCGGCGACGAACTGGTGGTTCGGAGGCTCTGTTATATGTATCTGATAAAGGACAGCCCCTGTACTATAATGTGAAGCGTCAGTGCAAGGTTCAAAAGGGTGTCTGAAGTTGGGTAGTACTAAGACCGAGTCGAAAGAGAGTACCTTGACCAGGTACCGATGCATTGGACCATACAAACGGCGAATCTTTCTGAGTTTGTGTGGTTAGGCACTTCGTTTTTGTGGCATAATATTTTAGAAATGCCCGAAAATGTCCAGCAAGCCCGAGAAAAATACGAAGCGAATGTAGAATGTAAGGATTTTTCAGCTTTGAGATTCTTTGCACCGATTCCTCTTAGGTGCTTTTTGTTTTACCGTCAAAATGTCGTCTGACGAACACCACCATTTTTTGAAAGAATTCACTTTTTGATATTGATCTTCAACCTGGCAGTGCTGAGTGCTTCGAGAACTCGAGACAGATGGTTGACGTGTTCTTCTCTTGTTTGAGAATAGATGATAATGTCATCGACATAGACATCACAGAAATGTCCCAAAAAGTCTGAGCCTCACTCATTATCTTTTGAAACCAGGCTCCAGAGTTGTTCCAGCCGAATGGTATAGCCAGTTGTACTCGTAGATGTCAAATGGCGTCACAAAAGCAGTGAAATGCTTGGTGTCTTGGGAAACCACAAGCGTCCTCCTGTTTCATTGATGATGTCATCTATGTGTGGTATCAGAAACGGGAAAAGTTCTTTCTGGGAATTATTTTGGCGGTAATGAGTGTATAGACAAAAGTATTATCTTCCTTGGGTACGATGGTGATCAAGGATGTAAATGTTGACGTCTATGGTCTGATGATCCCGGCATCTAGCATTCCTTGTAACTTATGCTTGAGCCACAATTTCTTTTTGGGCGACATACTGTAAGGTTTTTTTCGCACTATGGAAGTGTCTCGAAGTTTGAAAGGACAAAGTAAATGATCTAAAGACAATTGACAAAGTGAGATGTCTGTCAGGTGTTTGCAATCTTTTATACATTACTGAAAGAATGTGACTGATTACAGATACATTTACATCATTGAAATGCGTGACTGATTACAGTAATCAATTACAGCCTTGTAAAAAAATAAAAATTACAGGAAAGTCATTACGTAATTATATTACGAATTACACTTTGTTCACCACTATATTGCAGTTGCAAAAGCATAGCATGTGATACAACAATAACGAAAAGTATAATAAGTTCCAATGAAAAAAGAGTTATTTCATTTTTATCAATCTATTGGTGTTTTTTTTTTTTTTCAACAGTATTTGTATTAAAGTTTGTGTAGGTCCTCTCGCAGAATGAATGCTGAATATGTCAGTTGTAATGCTGCCCCTGTTGATTGTCATACTTGAGAGGAGTGCAGCATTGTATGCCACAAACACTTCGAGAAACACATTGACGTCGCGCAGAGAGCCCATGAAGACAATCTTCTACTAGGCTGAGCGCTTTATCGTTATCTCATCTGGGTTGTAGAAACACGCAAGTAGCGAGAAATCGAAGTCGTCGACGTTTCAGTGAATGACGGGAACGCGCGTTAACCCTTCCTTCTCCCTTCCCTCCCTCTTCCCCTCTACCCCCCCCCCCCCCCCCCCCTCCCCTCCTGCGTTCATGGGTTCACGACGCGGCGCCTCACAACAAAAATGTTAACCCACCTGACCTAGAGTAACTGCAAAGGCTCTGCTTGCAGAGCCAGAGCAGCCAGAGTATCGCGTGCACCGAGCTGGATCCGAAATTCTTGCGGGAAAGTGAGCTTGCAGGCGCCGAGCTTTGGGCGGAGCATGTTTCTCGCTTTGCGTTTGCGAAATATACATCCTACACTAAAATAGAACGGACTAGAAGGTTCCTTGATCATTCAACATTATGTGTATCTACTGGATATACAGTCTAATCGCGTTGTTTTATAACGCGAGCGATGTTATAAAGCATGTTTTCTAAGTCTGGGAAGCAGACGACACGGAGGACGATCCGCGTAGCTCACGTCTGCGGCGCTCGCGGAGTGATACCCGAGTGTCACATCCGGGCACTTCGGACCAGACAGCAACGTGTAGCTATGACTTGCAAAAGACTACGTCGAAGGTATTTGGCTACGTTTTCGTCGGCTACTACATTCTACTGTAAGCATACAGAGAAACCAGAGCCGTATATGTAGAGAAACGGGAGACAAATGACGGGGCGACGACGCACGCTGCGGCGTAGACTTTCCATTTTTCCGGGGGGAAGGGGTGCTTTTTCGAGCAATTTTTTTTACACCGGCAATTATCGATGCCGCGTTACCCGCCAGAACTGCAGATGATTGAAACTAATAAAATCACGCTGGGATTTCATTTCTCATGTATTTTGTCAATAAATACAACGTGAGCGTTATTTTGTTTACATGCCACTACTAGAAGCAATCGTTACATGGCATGTGAACAGCGTCTCGGTAAGGATCACGGCGCTCGCAAGGGGGGGGGCTCTGTTTCTTCCCCCCCCCCCTCCCCGGGATTTCACTAAGGGGGGGGGGGGGCATGAGCCTCGATGCGCCCCCCCCCCCCCCCCCCCTTCCCCCCTGTAGTCTACGCCTATGGGCGCACGCACGGCGTGAATATACGGCTCTGTATCTTCTCTGCTCCGCTAACTGGGGTGAAAGTGACCCGTGCCAGGTTGTTGAAGGTTGGGGTTCTAGTCCCTTCAGATTTGCTCCAGCATTGAGGTCATGTTTGCTAAACGGAATGAGGAGTGCATGATACGGGCATAGAAATCGTCGCCAGCACCCTCCAGTGTTGGTTGAGACACGGGGGGGGGGGGGGGTCGTCTTGTTCGGGTTCCTCCGGAGAGAGCACCCGTATCATGCACTCAGGGTTCGTCGAATCGCTTGTCCCCTTGACCGACGCGTCCCCGCTGGATAAAGGGAGGCGGTCGGCCCGTGTCGCCTTAGCTGTCTCTCGACGATGTAGCTTCCGGTGATTATCGAGGCCCTTCAGCGACGCGAATGCTTGGGTGTACTCGTCATACCTGTGCCGCAGGACCATCACTATCTGATGGGTGCGAGAGGCACTTGCGACGTAGGACGTGCGACGTGGGACGTGCCCCCAATGTGATGTCCATGCCCCAAAGGAGTAGGCAGCTTTGCAACCGCTCTCTGTGCAGAGGAAGGCCTCAGGAACCGTGAAAAACACACAACACAATCGGCACGTCTCCCTCCCTCGTGGGTTGGCCGTCGTGGCTCGTCCCTTCCTGGGACGAGGACATCCGCCGGCTGTCCTGGCCATCGGGGGGCGTGCAGGCATACACCGAGAGCACGGTGGCAGTGGATGGTTTCACGCTGCTGCCGCAGGTGGAGACCCCGGTTGGGGCACTCGGTGTCGCCAGGGTGTGGTCCACATGGCAAGCGGGATCTTTTGTCTCCTCTCTCCTGCACTCACTCTGGCTCGTGCAAGCCTGGTTCGACGACTCCATTTTTTTCGAGGAGGAGGTGCCCAAGCACAGACGTTGATCTTTAAAAGACTGAAGCGGCCAGGGGTCCCATACAATACTTTGATCTAAAACAAAAGGCAGTAAAAGAATAACATGTATTCAAATACAAAAAGGTAGTCATTGCTTTGCTTGCCATTATGTTTTATCTATCTAGTCTTATAAGAAACTTTTTTTTAAACACAAGTATGCAAAATATTTTTCATGCAATACAAGCATTTCTTTTCAAAGATACGTTAAAAAATGCTAAAGCATCCATGCTAAATTTAAGACATGTAAATTATTCATATTAGGAAATATTTAATTAAATTTGTTGTAGATTTTTAATATTCATATAGTTTCGCAGTCAAATATTTCATGTTTGCACACCTCTGCTTTTCGTTGATATTTTTTATTTTTATTTTTTTTCATATACCAGTTAAGGGTCCTACTCAGGTCAATTTGAGGAAGCTGAAATCTAAGAAGGGTTGTACATTTTCCTCCTGGGTGTTTTCACCTCAGATTGTGCAATGATGGTCAGGGTCACATTTTTTAAAAATATTTATGTAAAACAATATATGTTGAAGCAATCTTCTTGGGAGGAGCATTCAGCTGTATGCGACCGTGGTAGCTAATTTTCTTCCGGAGATATAAAATTTCGAATCTCTATGCATGGAGATTACCAAGGTTTTGCTATGGTAATTTGCACAGATGTCAATTTCACACCGAAGCATGCTCGTAGTAATAATTTTTTGTACGTATTTTATGAAAGATTTACGAGGTTTACAAATAATATTTAAAAAAATTTACAATGAAAGATTTATATGCAAACAATTTTACGAGACACATTAAAGGGACGAAATCTGGATTCCACAAAACACGGCGGCAAAAGCGAGCAACGGGATGCTGCAAACACGAAAACATCACTCACACAGCGATATCTCAAACGGACGGCCATATTTTTTTTAAAAAAAGGAGGCGCATTTGGCGAGAATGTTGACGCCGTGTTTCTCCGAGAAGGAGAGGGAACAACCTCGCGTCTTTTCTGCCTCGCCGCCTTGAGGGGGCGAAGCGAAGAGAGGAGGAAACGAGATATGTTGACGTTCACGCGCCTCGTCGGCCTCGATCAATCTCGGGATCTTTTTTCCAAAAATACGGCCGTCTATTCGAGATATCGCCTTACGAGTAGTGTTGTAGGGATTGTAGCGTCCCGCCTACAGTTCCTGCATTGTTTTGTTTTCTGAAATCCCAATTTCGGTTCACCATCGCTTTAAGGAGATCATATGTCACTCAATGTTTTGCCATCACAAGTTCGTTCAAGTTATTGTAAACGCTTAAGGAGAGTTAAAAAAAAATAAAAAGTGGAGTTTTCTTTTAAATATTGACGTGCAATTTTGCCACATTTAGAGAAATTAGCTGCACTTCTACATTAATAACAGGAAGACAATAATGGCTAAGCATATTTTTATATATGCGAAAAATACATTTTAAGATGATCATTTTAATGTATTTTGGGTCGTTTTGTATGAAGTAGTTCGTGGGTAAATAATTTGGGAATACGACTCTAAGCGTGTTTATTTAAAGGGATACTGAATCGATAAATGGATTTCGCAAAATAAGGCCGCAGAAGCGTTGAGCAGGACGCTGCGAGCTCCAAAACATCACTCATGCATCGATATCTCAAACGGGTGGCCGTATTTAAAAAAAAAAAAAAAAAAAAGGGCGCGATCAAGCGTGGTCGTTTACGTCATTGTCCTCCGGGAGAATTTGAGAATGAGGGGAAGCGGCCTCGCTTCTCGCCTCCTCGCTTCGGTTCTCTAGCTCGACGGGACGAAGCGAGGAGGAGAGGGAATGAGAATCGTGACGTATTTTGTCCCGTCGGCCCCGGATGTATATGGTTTTTGCAGCGTCCCGCCTATCCGTCCAGCCTTTTTAAGAGAAAAACGACAACAAACCTTAACTCAAATTGAGATTGCTTGTCTTCGCTATCGGGGCTTTGCCGCAGGACGTCGGCTCAAGGAGACATTTTTTACACCCTACAAAGGCTGTACAGAGTGCTGCTCTATCGTAGGGTATAGAAAGTCATACTGTCCCTAGCTTAGTTTTATATTTGTGTTTTCTTGCGTTGCCTCAAACCGCGCCCCCCCCCCCCCCCCACACACACACACACACACATACACGCACTCACACAATCCACTTCCACGGGCCATAAACTCATGAAGAACTGTCGGCGGACGCCACTGCTGCCGGCAGTGCCGCGAAATCGAGGAGAAAAGGAACTACTTTCTGGAGAGTCGGTATCTTGGTGCTCAACATTGTGAGGGCAAACAAACCAGCTTACCCTTTCTGAGTGTCCATGCGTACTCAATTGAATATAGATATAACTTGATAACCACAAGGGTTTTGTTGTTGGGTGTTTCCATGTCAGTTAATACAGTGGTGGTTGGGGTCATATTTTGTAAATTTCTGTAAGTACACAGGATGTCCCAGCTAACTCGCACCAAACTTTAAAAAAAAACAAAAAAAAACGGAGTGTTGTGCGGGATTGGAAGCCACTGTGTGTTGTTAGCAAGCGCCTTACCAATGTGCACGATTTTGTTTTTAGTGCGCTTATTGTCGGTGAAGCGCTAAGAGCTCAGGGGAGGCTCCTTCCACACCGTTTCGCTTTAGCAGAACGAACACTGGAGAGGAGGCAACATTCACTCCAGTGCTCGCCCTGTTAAAGTGGAAAGGGGTGGAAGGAGCTTCTCCTGAACTCTTAAGGCCCGTTCACACTCTTGCGACCGAGTACGACTGAGAGCGACTCCTTAGGACCGGATGCGAGGGAGCGGAGCTGGTCTTAAGAGATCGCAAGAGGCTTAAAAACCGGTCTGGTCTCTCTCAATCGTACTCGGTTGCAAGAGTGTGAAAGGGCCTTTAACCTCTCACCAACTATAGTTATTTAACTGATTAGGACTCAGTAGCAATTTCTTTTTTAATTCGTTGAAGGGCCGAGGTGAATCACTTTAGGTGACAAACACGGTACATGAGATTTCCAGTTTGGTCCCTGATTGTCCTCACAATTATGTTTATTTACAGCAATTGTTCTAAACTTTGTGCTAAACATTTTAGTTCTTGGATAAGAGCCAATGTCGTGTTTGTGCTGTGGGGCGACGAAAGAATCTCTCGAAATCGATATCTCTCCAATGGAAAGGAGAAATTGAGGGGTGGTTTCCTCTTTTTTGGCAGTATGTTGAGCTTCAAGATATATAGGGTGACCCAAGTCACCAGGCTCGATCTAAAATGGACCGTAAAAATCGACGCCTGTACGTAGGAATCTAAATCTTTCATCAAAGGTGTATTTCACTAGTCGGTTTTTTTCTTGTAAAATTACAAAGCGTAGCTCTCTTTCTGTAAAAATAGGGCCAAGAAACTTACCAGGGTCTTCGGCGGGCGGCGAAGCAGACGACAAAGTCGAGTAGCGATGTGTGTTTGGCGTTTATATATATATATATATATATATATATATATATATATATATATATATACAACACGGGCACTTCACACCATCGGTTCATTCATTGGCACATATTCGTTTGTATATATATATACATCTATATACATCTATATATATATATATATATATATATATATATATATATATATATATATATATATATATATATATATATATATATATACATATATACGGAACAGCACCTGAGAACAAAAGACGGCACTCGAGAGAAATATCCTCAAAGAAATATTTGCCCTTAAAGGAGTTGGTCGAGGAGGTTGCCAAAAAAGTGAGCTTGATGAAACGTTTCGGGCCTGGTAGGCTCTTCGTCAGTCAAAGTAAGAACACTTCGTTCTCCTTTTCTTTCAATCAAAGGAAAAACGGCCGGAAAAAAGAAGTTAATTTGAAAAATGCTTACCGTTTAGCGGGTATCTACTCAACTAAATTCTCGCTTAAAAGTTTAATATATCACGATACCAATGCAGCAAATACTATGGAAATAATTAAATATAATATTATTTCTGCCATTCTTATCATAAAACCAGTTTTTGGGACATGTGGTTGGACATAAGCCAACTATACCTGGTGTCATGTGAAGCCAATGAGAGGCCCAAAGTTAAGGGTTTGCTCGTGTCGCATTAAACGATGAAGCGAAAAAGAAAAAAAAAAAAACAAAAAAAAAAAACAGTGCGGCACCGATTAGAAGATCTCAATTAAATGTCCATAAAAAAAGACGGCAATGATCCTTTCGAACTGTTAAGGCCCTTCGGTTCTAAAGTATTAAATTTATAAATAAATTCAGATTCTTTATTTTTTCGATCTCTGGTGGTCCGAAAGCCCCCCTGGAATATAATAAAATTAAAATAAGAAAGTCCGTTATGTCCTGCGGAGTTTAAGTGACGAGAAACTGGTCCGGCAACGTGTTTACGTATATGACTTTTATGTAGATTCATGCGTTTTCTTATGCTTGTTTTAGTTTCTCCTATGTATTGAATTTGGCATTTTTTACATTGAATCAAATAAATAACATTTTCCGAATTACAGTCAAAGGTACCATTTATTTTCCAGTTAAAGTTATTTGCTGTGCTACGAATAGAGTTAGCTATAATTATGTCCCCACATAAACTGCATTGGTTATGATTGCACTTGATGCAACCAATAGGGACCAGGAGTTTCGGGACTGTTTAAAGAAATCTAATAAATTACGTGGTCTCTTAAACACTATACCAGGGGGTCGAGGGATAACTGCCTTTAAGGCTGTGTCCATGTGTAAAATGTTCATGTGTCGTCTAAGAATATTGTTTATGTTTGGAAGTTTTGACTGGTAAGGTAAGATTAGTCGTAATTCATGGTTATTTCTTTTCGGCCGCTCTACTAAACACGTGTTCCGAGAGATCGCTCGACTTTTTGATATAGAATTATTTATTAGCGGTAAGGGGTATCCACGGTTAATGAAATCCTCTACTAGTGCTCTAGCTTTTATATCAAAATCCTTATCTTCTGAACATAAGCGTCTTAAGCGTAGCATTTGACTGTATGGTATACCTTTTTTGTTTTGTATTGGATGACAGCTTTTATAATGTAGAAATTGACGTCTATCTGTAGGTTTTCGATATAAAGTTGTTTTCAAACCATTTTCAGTAAGACTTACCTTAATATCTAGAAACTCTATTTCTGTATCAGAGTATTTATACGTAAATTTAATATGTGGATTAAAATTGTTTGCAAAATTAATAAATTCAAAGAGCTTATCTTCCCCATTATTCCAAATTATAAATATGTCGTCTAGGAAACGTTTATAAAAAAGGGGTTTATGCGGGAAGGAGTTAAGTAGCCGCTCTTCTAAAGACATCATATATATATTTGCATAGGAGGGAGAGAAGCGAGATCCCATTGCTGCGCCATGTATTTGTAAATAGTGCTCATTCATAAATGTAAAGTTATTAAGCTCTAAAGCTAAGTGCATAAAAATATTTAAGACGCTTTTACTAACAGTGAGGTCGTTCTCATTAACAATATTAAGAACTGCCTGAATACCTTCATCATGCGGTATATTAGTGTAAAGAGACACTACGTCCATTGTGACAAGCAACGTACTATTAGTCCTAAAATCTATTTGGATATCATTAATCAAATTGAGAAAATGAGAGGAGTCTTTCACGTAGGACGGGGCACCGGCTGCAGTACTTTTAATTTGTTCGTCAATAAAGGCGGAAATATTCTCTGTATTAGTACCTATTCCCGAAATAATTGGCCTACCTGGGTGATTTTGCTTATGTACTTCCATTAGCATATAGAACTGTCCTGGACTCGGGTTTTCCTGAATGAGATACGTAGGAATGTTTTTCTCTATTTTCTTATTATCCACTAGGTATTTGATTTGTTTTTTTATTGTCTCTCGAAACTTAAGTGTTGGATCATAATCTATAGTTTTTTATAGAACTTAGTGTCGTTGAGTTGTTTAATTGCTTCCGATACATAGTCGGCTGTGTTAACTAGGCATATACCTCCCCCTTTGTCAGCCTGGGCTATTATGATATCTCTGTTATCCGTGAGGTTTTTTAAGCATTGTCTATCCTTATAAGATAAATTATTATTAAGTGGTCTGTCTTTTTTAGACGCTGATAAAACATCTTTCTGGACCGCCTCTATGTATTTTATGACATTAACATTTTGTTTATTCAACGGCGGAATCCAATATGATTTGTGTTTATATAAAGGCTCTTGATAAGGAGCACCTTTGAAAAAAACTTTACAGTGCAGTTGCCGTGCAAATTCATTTAAACCTTTGTGCAAGTCCAAATCATCACTATTGTTGGGAGGAGTGGGGCAAAACTTTAATCCTTTCTTGAGGACTATCTCTCCGTGTTTAGAAATTACATGGGATGAATAATTGAATATTTCGGACTTTTCTCCACCCAAATCTGTAGAATGTTCTGAGTTACATGTATTAGTATGCTCTGTTCTATTAATTAGGCGTGAAAAGAAGTTTTTCCATTTTTCTATTAGGGGCGAGAAAAAATCCAAGAGTACATTATCTCTAAGTGCCTTACGTCGTTTAGTATTAATTACTTCTCGCTCCTTTTTATGAATGTAATGCTGCAATTTTTTTAATATTATTGAAGGTAAACCAGGGGAAGTTTTTAAAATAATATCGATCTGAGACTCTAAAGCACGAATATTTTCCATTGACTGCTGTATGGTAATGTCCAGTAAAGACATTCTAAAATTAAAAATAGCGCAATCCCATGTTTGTACATTTACATGGGATAACTGTATGGTTGGAGCTGTATATGTGTTATAAAAACCTAACGGAATCTTTTTTTGTGTGCTAAAGGCGTACTCTCGTCAGCAGCGGTCTACCGTAGAGAAGAGGATTGAAATAAAAGATGGTACTGATATCTAAAATCAATGTTTATGTATGTTTATTATTGAGAGAAAAAAAAAACACGTATTTCGCGTATATTCTGTACAGACCTCGCTCTACTAATAGTTCTCTGCACTCACGGTCCCAGCTATCTATTAGGCTTCGTCTTCCCGCTGCTCGCCTGCTCGCATCGTCCGTTTCGGCACTTCGGTTTTCCTCCTCTCGAGTTTCCTTGCAACCATAGAGATCTAGCTTTTATTTCTCTACTTTATATTTATCATCCTTTAATAGTGTACTGCAAAGTGTGTTTTCCTAAATTTATATTTCTGTATTTCACTCTCGCGTTGTGCGATATGTCGAACGACGAAATAGCCTCCAAGACTACAGGAAGGGGTCGCCGCGCTTCCATTGGAGCGTTAAAGCGACCTGGGCGCTGATACGACTTTGGGAGTATCGGCCGGAGGACCTCCAACGCGTGCGAGGAAACTCAAGCGCGAGCACGACGCTGAACCGAACAGGGCAAAAGCATAGCAGAAGCACCGAAAGGAGCAGGAGCTCCGAGCAGCGTTCGGACTAGGGGTGTCGCGAACCGGCCGAGGTTCGAGTTTGACCAGGTTCGACTTTTTCGAACTTTTAGTGGAAAGATCAACGAACGTTGTAGTGCGGTTCGACTCGTGTGCGCATGCGCGACAGGCTGGCCAGTTGGCTTCGGATTGGATGGTGATGGCTAAGGGATGAATTAAAGGCAGCGTTGATTTATTTATTTACATTTATTTACATGGATACCTGCAGCGCCGTTAGGCATTATGCAGGGGGGTACAGGAAACATTATACAATAACAATAGATACTCATACAATAGATAAACGGAACAATAAAACATACATTATTAATCGCGAATACAAATTTGCAGTTTATCATAAAAGAGATCATTATCAGTAATAGATACAATTTCTTCCCTAGGTGTATTCCACTCTCGAATGGTTTGAACCAAAAAATGAAAACGAAAAACAATCAGTATTGTAGCGAAATTCCTCGGCTTTTTTAGAATGTTCCCGTCTTGCAGATGCATAGTGTGGTTCAAAAATATAAAGACTTCTTTCAATACCAGTCCGGCAGTAATATATGCTGTGAAAGAATTTCAATCTCAAGCACTTTCTTCGCTCTTTGAGTGAATCCCAACCTAAACTGTTTTTCATTTTTGTACAACTTGTATAAGGGCTGTAATCACGTGTAACGAACCTTAATGCCTGGTTTTGAACCCGTTCCAACTTTTGTTCAAGGTAACTTTGTGGTGGGTCCCAGATGACACAAGCATATTCTAAAATTGGTCGAATGAAAGAAAAACATAATGTTTGTTTTACTCTGCGAGACGTATTTTTAAAATTCCCACGAATAAAATACAACATTTTACTAGCCTTAGCAACAGTGTTATCCACGTGATCATTCCACTTCAAACTGGACGACAAATGAACTCCCAGGTACTTATAATTTTCTACGCGGTCAAGTATCACATTTTTCAGTTTGTATTCGGTCGGTGAAGATGTACTGCGAGAAAAACACATGTGTTTAGACTTGGAGATATTTAAGCTCATTTCCCAACGGTCACACCAGTCTTCAAGCACATTTAAATCGTTTTGAAGCACACTGGCGTCCACACAATTTTCAATAATTCTATATATATGCAGTCGTCTGCGAATAACTTAATATGAGACTGTATGTTCTCACAAATACTGTTAATGATTATAAGAAATAGCAAGGGCCCTAACACGCTTCCCTGTGGTACTCCGGAGGTCACAATCACTGGTGAAGATATTTTACCATTAACTACCACAGTTTGCTCGCGATCGGAAAGATAGTCAGCAACCCAGTTGACGATTTTATCATTGATGCCCAGAGATACAAGTTTGTTTAACAATAGACGATGTGGCACGGTGTCAAAAGCTTCGCGGAAGTCCAAGAATACACAATCAACACTATCTGTTGTCTATGGTACTTGAAGCGAAATGGGTAAATTCTGTAAGCTGTGTAACACATGAATAACCTCGACGAAAGCCGTGCTGGCAGGGGGAAAAGAAATGTCTAGAGTCTGGGTAACTATATATTGAACTATATAAAATGTGTTCAAATATCTTGAAAGCAATGCATGTAAGTGAAGCCGGGCGGTAATTTTAAACTAGATTTTTTGACCCAGACTTAAAAATTGGAGTAACGTTTGCTCTTTTCCCGTAAGTCGGAACTAAACCAGTGTTTAATGATTTTGTAAAAATTACTTGAAGGTACTCCGCTATATCTTCTCTACAATTGTGAAAAATTACGGGTGAAATTTCGTCTGGACACGGACCAGATCACCCGTAATTGACACGCTTTTGACGTGTCAATTTCTCGTAATAAGGCCTTAATCCCATCTACTACGATATTCACCTCGGCCATAACCACTCCTGTAGTCCGGTCAGACTAGGGACGGACATAGGCGCAGGAAGCGAAAAAACGGACTTAAAATATGAATTAAAATATTCTGCTTTTGCCAAGTCGCTGTCTACTAACTTGCCATTTTGCAACAACCAGGAACAGAGGTATCTTTTTTTTTATTTACTTTCACAAACTTCGAGAACTTTTTGGGGTCATTCTTGAGTTTATCTTGAAAAGAGTCGTAAAATGTCCTTTTGTTTTCTTGTATATTTCTTTTAAGGTCTCTGGATATTTCTTCGAGCTTTTGCCTAGCACTGTCAGACTGATTTTTACGATACTTCTTTAAAGCACGACGTTTACGCTTCATTTGTTTTCGAATTGGAAGAGTAATCCATGGTTTATGTCCCTTATTTCCCTTATGAATTCTGAATGGTATGCAAGAGTTCACGAGTAGCTTAATCTTTTGTTTGAAAACATCCCACAAATGTTCAACATCCCTCTCCACGCTCAAGTTTAAAAAGTGAGGAAAATAAACTGAAAGTTCATGAGAAATGTTTTCGTAGTCACCTCTCTCGTACAGTATGCTTTTTCGTGGCGGCATTGCAGTCTATGAGCCTGATTTATTGATAAATCACAGACAACGGCACTGTTGTCACTAATACCAGGAATTACAGTGACATTAGACATAAGGCTTGGGTTATTGGTCAATAGCAAATCTAAAATTGAATTGTTTCTTGTTGGTGAAAGAACAAATTGTTTAAGAGAAAACGAGATAATGTGGTCATCAAAACCCTTATACAAACTAGAGTTATCGGTGCAAAAGGATGTACTCGTCCAATCGACGTTAGGAAGATTGGACGAGTACATCCTTTTATAATAACAGAGCTATCAGGAATCGAAGATAGCACATGACTAAGCTCATCTATGTCGTTTATGGTTGGGGGACGATAGTAGGTGCCCCAGACTAGAGTGCCTCATTTGGATAGTTGAACTCGACACCAAATAAACTCTGAGTTATTGTGTGGTAGAAGGCGTTGACTGGTTGCCCATCGTGCGCCTATTAATAAAAACACCCCTCCGCCATGTGCGTGTCGATCTTTACGGTAGACAGAAGCCACCAGGAAATACTTCACTGTCCAGCACGAATTCGTTGAGCCATGACTCAGTGCCCATGATAATACTTGGCTTTATTGATTCTACAAGGCGAAAGAAATCATCTACTTTATTTTTAAGGCTACGGCAGTTTAGCAACAATACAGTGGAAAGAAAGTCCGACGATGTTGATGGGCTTTGAACATTTGTGGTCAAAGGGCTGCGTCATTGTTGTGGCCTTGTACTTCTTCTACGTACAGGGACTGCCACTTTTCGCTCAGCGTCCCAGATAAACACGTCGCCGTTTACAACTAGCTTATCAAATGAAAGATGCACTTTGTTGCTCTTATCTTGCCTTATTTGTTTAGAGTTGTTCCAGAGATTACGTCTTTTTTCGCGAAGTGAATTACTGAAATCTTCAGATACACTAAAGTCGATGTTCTTAATTTTAAATCCAGAGTGTAGAATATCTTCCTTTTCGGTCCAAAACATAAAGTTCACTATAAATGGTCTCTTGAAACGATCTTTAAAGTAACCAATCCTGTGCGCCCTATGAATCGTAGTAGGATTCATTTCCACGTTTTCATTACAAATTTGTACCACATGGTTCTTTGATTCCTCCCAGGATTCATTGCGCTTTCCGTCGGGTATGCCGTAAAACAAGAGATTGCACCGGCGGCTGCAGTTTTCGAGGTCAACGATATGCTCTTCTATCCCTTTTGTTCTGGTCCTCAAAATCCGCAACACGCTTTTCCAAGTGGTCATTACTTTTAATTAAGTTGTCAAGCTTTTTTACAAATTCTTCTTGTTTACTCTCTATGTTAGAAAGTTTAATCGTAACATTGGCCATACTGACTGTCAGCCCTTCGAGCATAGTTTCTATTTTTGTCATCTGTTCAGCTTTCGTCGAGGGGCCTGGGTTCAGCTCGACGTCACCCGACAGTAGTAGCAACAAAACGAGGAACATTATTCTCCAGCGAGAAAAAAACCGCCTACGGCGCAACACAACGTGGCGGTGCTTACAACATGCACATGACATCAAAAACAGGTCTTTGGGTGGAGCCGGCAGGCAAAGACAGGTTCTAGGAAGGTAGCCAATGGAAATAGTACCAACCTGCAGGAGAAAAAGGAACGGTGGGCGCATGTTTGGGTGTCTGCCGGCTCCAAGGACCCAAGGGAGCGGTGGCGTCCGTTGGCTTATATAACAACTGGGGAAGTTCATTCGTTGTAGGGGTGTCTGTCAGCCACGGGCACACGGAAGAACGCCCTCTGCTGTCCAGTCGTCGATAGCATTGGCGCAGTCATCGCAAAGGGACCGATCACCAAGCTGTTGTTCGTTGTTGATGATGGCGCGGTCCCTCCGAAGCTGGCGTGGCTGACGATGCATAGTACCGGGATGAGGACGATTCGTCACATGCGCACTCGTCACAGGACGATTGGTCACAGGACGATTCGTCGCATAGGAACATTCGTCACAGGATGACTCGTCATGGGGGCAACTGGTCACATCGATCGGGCAGGGGACGATAGTAAATCACAAATTTCAACAACTACCCACATTCGCTGATGAGGAGTTTCACGACTTCCCACTGTCACATAAACCAATGGTTAGGAAAACTAATCTTACAATACTCCGCTTTTACTTTCATTATATTACGAGGCTTCAGCAGGTTGATCTCAGTTGCTGGCTTGAACGAGCAATAATCCGACTCAGCCAAATGAGTTGTTACTTGTGCCTTGCATACCCCTATTCGACAAAATCAATAAGTATCGGAATTCTTTCTGCTGCATGTGTACGAGTACCCCTCGTGCAGCTGCATGGCTCCACCTCTCTCTGTTGCGATCACCTCCATCCTTTTGAATGTAGTCCGAGTTAAAAAAAAGTCGCTCTTATATGGCCTCCTCATTCACCGTTTGGGACGGACCCAGAAACTAAAACGTCTGTTACAAATTTTTTGACCTTGAGAAGCGATAGACATGCTAAGATAAGAGGTGACCCACTTTGTCAGGCCAAACCAACATTCAATGTTCGGGACCGAACCAGAAGCTAAAACGTTTGTTACAAATTCTTCGCCTTTCAGAAGCCAAGCACATACTAAGATGTAAGGTGAGCCACTTTGTCCGCCCGAACCAAATTGAGCGATTCATTTTTTGGGGAGACGAACTATTGTGGGACCGGTTGGCCGCGTGACGAGTCATCCTATGACGAATGTTCCTGTGTGACGAATCTTCCTGTGACCAATCCTCCTGTGACGAGTGTGCATGTGACGAATGAACCGTATCCCCATAGTACCGGCAGGATAACCGTCTGCAGGCGAAAAAGGCATGGTGAGTGCAAGTCTGGGTGTCTGCCAGCTCCAAGACCCAAGATCAGTTAATACTGACTGCTCCAAGATCAGTTAATACAGTACGAAAAATTAAGTTATTAACTTTTTCAGTGATTATAATTGGTTTCATTTAATTGCAACTCTTAAAAAAATAAATACCTTTTGCATAAAAAAAAAAAAAAAAACTCCAAACCTAGACAGGTTTGTATCAAGGTCTGGCCACACTGTCCACAAAGTCGAACCGGTCGAATCTGGCGAAAAGTTCGAAGGTTTATGTCGAACCCCGAAAGTTCGACCTAAAAATCCGGTTCGACTAAAGTTCGCGACACCCCTAGTTAGAACTAGGGGTGTCGCGAACCGGCTGAGGTTCGAGTTCGACCAGGTTCGACTTTTTCAAACTTTTAGTGGAAAGTTCGACGACCTTGTATTGAGGTTCGACTCGTGTGAGCATGCGCGAAAGGCTGGCCAGTTGGCTTCGGATTGAATGGTGATGGCTAAGGGATGAATTAAGGGCAGCGCTGATTGGTTATTTCAGTTAATACAGTACAAAAAATTAAGTTATTAACTTCTTCAGTGATTAGAATTGGTTTCTTTTAATTGCTACTGTTCATAAAATAAAATAACCCTTTGCATAAAAAAAATTCTCCAAACCTAGACATGCTTGTACCAAGGTCTGGCCACACTGTCCACAAAGCGAACCGGTCGAATCTGGTCTAAAGTTCGAAGGTTCCTCTAACGTTCGACCTAAAAATCCGGTCCGACAAAAGTTCGCGACATCCCTAGTTAGGACTAGAACTGAGTGAGCGGCAAGGAGGTTATAAGTACTAGGAGTGGGCACGTTGCAATATTGGTGAAACCTAGTCATAAAAAGTTTAAACGATGTTGTGGCCAACGTGACCGTAGATCTCTCTGGCAATTGGTGCGCGTGACATGTCACGTGTGAGATGGATGGTTGATTGTAGAAGGATTCCTTGCAGGGTTGCGCGCTCTCCATACGGTAGGTTTTATCAGAGCGAAGGCTAGACGAAGGCTAACTACGGTCACTTGATGTGGTCACGTTGGCCTGATAAGTGAGGAGAGTAAGGAGGAAAATTAGATAGAGGCGAGGCATCAAGGGAGCATGGCTTGTGGAGGCTACGCTGCTGACGTCATGCCCTTTCCTACCCTTCTATCCTCCTTGCCAATGCCTCAGAAGCGGGAGTAATAGTCGCTAATAGTTATTCATAGCCAAGTGAAACTGATCTGGTCAAGAATAGGTCCCAGAAACCAATATGAGCCACTGGAAACCAATCTCACCCATTAAGAACGCGAATAACACAATAGAGTTAAATTTTAGCTAATAATAACGACTTGAAGGTAATATAACAGATAAATAGTCAAATAACTAGAAAAAAATTATTGAGAGCATGAAGTAGGCATTTAACTACACATCGTTCATATGAACACATGTTTACTGACTTGCATAGTAACTTTCTGGAACACATCGGTTAATACAAATGTGCCATAACCAACTGTTTCTCAATTTTAATCGGTAACTATATATTTTTAACGATAGTGTAAGGGGAGTGGAGCACATGACTCATATCAATTTAATTTTTGATTGACACCGAGTTGACCACTCCTTTTCAAGAGATGGCACCACTTCTGTGTCTCCCCGCCAACCCCATGTGTTTTTGGTTGAGTTTCTTGTATTAGTCTGAACGGAATTCGGACAAACTATGCCAACGCCGTCATAAAAATGCACTGACCTGTGTCCATTTAAAATAATGAAACTTTAAATATAACATTAATATAGCACCAAAAGTTCATCGTCATTGCGCTCATCGTCTTAGTGCATTTGCTGTCGTGAGCAATAAATACTAACATGTCTGGTTTTCTCGTTTACCTACAATCACAGTTTTGTTTAGACGAAGGCTACGGTCACGGTGATGGCCACATCTATGTGATGGGTATACCCGGGAAACCAACTGTCCGCCCTTTTAGTTAGCCCCCTCAGATTCGGGTATCGCTATTACACTCTCTTTATTTTTTTTAAATACTAGTCACTAGCGTATTCTATGGTGGATGTTATTTATGGTTGCATATATAATGACCCAAACAGATGTAGCTCTTTTTTTTTTTTGTCCTGAGTCTTCGTTGAAAACTTTAGTGCCTTATGCACTTCGTAGTTGCAAACGCTTGCCAATAACTGGATGTTTTCTCCGTTATGGGAACGTGGCATTTCGCGAAGGTGGCCATTTTGTTCTCTAATCTAATGGACGGACTTTGGTACAGCACGGCTCGTCATTCAGGAAGGTGCCCATATCTCAGGGCAAACTTTTTATTGTGAGCAGTGATGGAGTGCAGGCGAACTGGTAATCAATCGACATCTTGTGGACCCTAAGACAAAAAACAAAAACAATAAAAAAACGGACAAAGACAACAACAACAATCAATCAATCAATCGATCAATCAATCAAATAAGCAATCAATTTCAACTGCGTTTGAGGTTTTGTTGTCCTCGTCCGTTTCTTTTTATTGTTTTTCATTTCAGGGTCTACAAGATGGCAAACTTATTGTCTTCGGTGCTGTTTGTGCGTCACGTGAGCTTCAACCAAGGGCCGGACGCAACCGAACTGGAAGACACTAGGAATCCGATAAAATCATCGCGGACAAAACGTTACCGGACAAGATGCTGGACTGTAGGGGTCCAGGTCTGTAGGAGGTCCCAGTCAAAATGGCACCGGACAATATGCTCCCAACTGAATTTTGCAGCATTGCCTTGCTCCTTGCAGGTATATCGACTGTTTGTACAACTCAGTGATACAACAGGAAAAGAAAATGTTGACAAAAACTTATTCTAAGAAATATTATGCGCTTTAATACTCATTAGTTCTATTTACAGCATAGAGCACAAATAATGTAACTTGAATGCATAAGCCGCACGAACCCTTCCTTCATCGTTCCTGTTGTTTTTCGTACGTTTAACTTTTAAGGGAATTCGGTGCATACGAATTCATTTCGAGAGATATACACATTTTCCGTTCCTCTTGTAAGTTTTCCTTTTGGGTTGTGAGATCTCCAGATAAATAGAGAAAGCACATCAGAAAAAAAAAAAACACAATTAATTTATTCAGTCGACTGGGGGCGTTGATTAAATGTGTTTCATGACCCCAGAAAATATATCTTATCTCGCTGTAAAAACATGGACCAAATCTTTGCCCGACCTAGGTGATATGCTAACATGGAGTACCAGTTTTTGGGCAACTAGCAAAATACTGTGTGTTGTTAGACAATCGTCTATGTTAACTGCCATCTTCGGAAGGGCATCAATAGATATCGACAGCTTGAGAGCCAGGCCATGGAGCTGCCTTATAAATGATAGTTCAGATTTAAAAGACTATTGTGCGAAAGGGCTCTGCGCTAGACGTTTCGGAAAAATGTATATGCCGAAAAGCTTGAGTACAGGACAGAATACAGCATCACTTGAATTATTATTCACAGTAACAGTTTAATAAGCGCCTTAACGATTGTCGAAACATTAATTTATGATTTTTTGGTCCTGGTTTTTTCAGGAGCGGATTTATGGGTCAGGCTTGGCAGGGGGGGGGGGGGGGGGGGGGGGGGGCATTGGGATGGAGGAAGGGGGGTATACAGAGAGATCTAACCTCACAGACGGATGTGACGTCATGGGCGCAGCGTTACCGTATTTGGCGTTACCCTGGTCTATTTTGTTTACCCAATATTTACAATTTCACCAGAAACTAAACGTTTCTTGCTCAAAGTAAGCTATAGTCGTTGACAGGTCAAGGAGGAAGTGGAAGCTCCTCCCACCTCTTTCCACTATTAGCAGAGTGAACGATGGAAAAGAGGTCGCCTCTTCTCCTGCGTTTGCTCTGCTGTAGTGGAAAGAGGTGGGAGGAGCTTCCACTTCTTTCTTGACCTGTCACCGACAATAGTGTCTGTCGTTCTTTTCCTACAAAAAAACTTGCCTTTAGGAAACATAAGGGGGCCCGCTCCCCCCCCCTCTCCCCCCCCCCCCCCCCACACACACACACTCACATATCTTTTAAGTTCCCTCCTGCTCCATTTTATCCGAGACCCTTTTTACCGAGGCCAATTTGACCGGGACCATTTTGACCTGGACCATGTGCCACGTGACGTAGCTCTTCTGAAGGATGTTTTGGCGAAAATGACTTGAGACGGACACAACCGTTCGATCATTTATTTCTCCCATCGTGCGGTCTGTGGTAGCCGCCTCTTCCCCCGTGGTGAACAGCTGCAGAAACCAAACGCGGCTGCCATCCGTTGACTGCGCCAAATACAAACAGAGAGACATCCTTAACTCCAGAGGTTAAGGTTTCGAAAAAACAGGTAAACATACAGGCAAGCCGATGTATACTAGAAAAACGAAATTTAAAAGGGAAACACACACAGCGTCTCAAACCTTCAGCTTCTACTTCATTTCACGAAATTGCTTTGCATACGCGCTCAAAGAAAAAGGGTTACTTACACATGCTGGGGTCTAAGCTTATTGTCCCATCTACTGCACCCTAAGAACGGATACACACATGCAGCCACTTTAGTGGTGACCACGTGCACCCTTCTCTACACCCTCGGGTACACAGATACACCCAAATGCAGGGTGTACACATATTCCTTTGCATACAGCCTCGCCATTCATGATTAAAAAATGGCGCAAGGACGCCGGAGGGAAGAACGAGAGACAGGAAAGAGCGCTAAATGACAACTGGCGTTTTATTTACAAGAGAAAAGAAGACGAAAAGTAGTGAGGCGATTCAAAGACAAAAAAAGGAGATGGAAAAAGAAGAAGGAAGATAAAAAAGATCGTATAGGAAACAGAAGGATGCTTTTTGTAATTATATACAAAATATTATGAAGCAAAAATAAAAAAAAAAATTAAAACAATTTTAAGAAAATCAAAAATAAAGAATAATAATAAACAAGAAATAAAAAGGAAAAGAAAAAAGGAAGGAGAAAAACAAGAAGAGAAAAGAATAAGAAAAAGAATTCAGTGTCAACATAGTGTGAGGAAGGATCTTCAGGGATGAAGGCTGAGGTAAAACTGTTCTTTTTCCGATAAGGCTACTGAAGGAGCACTGATGCAGGCGTCGTCCTTGGATATTATGACGTGTGCTTCGAAGAGTTTCTCTACTCCCCTGACCAGAAAACCGTTTGAGGACTTTCGTGTGCTCGAAGAGTGGGGTACACAGACAGTCTCTTACATGCACCCGCAAGATGTCCCGCGGGAGATGACCTTAACGCTAAGGCATGTTCCCTTAGCCTGACATTTAGACAACGTCCGGATTGTCCCACATATACCTTTCCACACGACAACGGTATTTCGTACACTACACCGCTGATGCAGGTGACATATTGGTGTTGATGCTTTACAGTACATTTTGCAGTTCGTTCCTGTTTGTTGTTGATTTTTGGGCATAGCCTCCTTAGTTTGTCAGGAGCTGACATCACAACCTGTACATCAAACTTGGATGCCGCCCGCTTCAAGTTATGGGAAATGCGGTGTATGTATGGCAC